>NC_138879.1:58494703-58652548 GCF_965194805.1 Balaenoptera borealis
CCTCACCTGGTCGTCCCTCTGCGTGTGTCTGCGTCCTAATCTCCTCTTCTTGTAAGGACACCAGTCTGGGCATAAAGCTCGGACTAGACGAGGCTGCGTGCCTGCGCACCTCGGGCCGCCTGGCGAGGTGGGCGCGCCGCATCTCACCCGAGGGGTGCAGGTTCAGAAGCGCAGCAGGGTCCGACCACCAAGTGCTGACCAAGCCCCGGTGAGCCGGTTCACACCCAGCAAACTCAGAACAGGCCGCTCCGTAAACTAGAGTGCCTATCTAATCATCTACCTGCAGAGATTTCTGGAAGGTTACTGAGTGCCGGTCATTTCCGTGGGACCCTCCTTTCCTGCCCCATCCCATCACCCCACACTGATTACAAGCTTTCCGTGGCCCCCAAACTGTGTCCTACTCGATTTCACGTCCCCGTTCACTCATTCCCAACTGTATCTTATTAATATTTGTCCGCCCAGCACCTAACACAGCATCTCGCACGGAGCTGGTGGCCAACAGATACGTGTTGGTGGCCACGCTGGCGACACGGGGAGTGGCAGCTAAGGGCACAGGCTCCGGGTCAGAACCCTGTTTCTACCAAGTACCAGCTGTGTGACCCTGGGTAGAACCAACTGCTCTGAGCCTCAGTTTCCTCATCTTATCAAGTTAGGGTGATACTTACAGAACCTCACAGCGTTATTATGAGCATTGACTGAATTAATCTATGCGTTCATTATATCTCATAGAGCAGCGAACGGCACACAGTGAACAGTATGTTCGTGCTGGTCATTTTTTTTTTTAATATCCACTGTGTGCTTGACACATTACCTAGTTTTTCTCATTAAATCTCCAAACAACTATCAGGTGATGTTGTCGCCCCCTCCTTGAAGAGGTGGAAGCCAGGCTGCTCACCTGGTAAGTGGCAGAGGGAGAGAACATGAGCGCAGAGCTGAGTCTCACGCCTGTCCTCTTTCTCCTGCAGCGCCAATCAGGCTGAAATGATCCGCAGCCAAGAGGAACATCTGCAGGTGCTCACAGTCAGAAGCGGGGGGCCAATATCGCATCAGGCTCCACCCCAAAAATAAGGGGTTCAGAGATGTGATCAAGTCCCAACTCCTACCCTACGTGGTTGCAACGCTGGACGCTATATCAATATCCCATCCAAGTTCCAAAGCCTTTTCATTCCATCAGCCCCACGGCATTCCTAGCATTCAGTGCCCCCAAAATGTCCCCCTGGCTCTCAGCCAGGCCACTAGCATGCCGGCTGTGCCCACGTACTGGAAAGCAGATGACAGCTGGTGAAAAACATAGACTGCGACCAGGACAGGATACTACTGTGCTTTTTGAATCCTAAGCATTCCTTCAGCCCCAGGATGGCAGATAGTTAAACACTGTCAGCACTAATTCTAATTAATTAGAAGCAACAGTCTAGAACCATGGCTGAGGCTGAGCTCAGTGGAAAAGAACTCCATGCTCGACTAGTGATGTCTGCCGGGGGCACAGCAGGAAGGGCAGCACACAAGATGCACGTTTGCCAGCCCTTCCTCAGGCCAAGCCCCTATGCTCAGGTATTGAGAAAGCACCTGGTAACCATGGGGTTTATTCCTGGGAGGGGAGGGGAGGGGGACATGAAAACATATATGTGACATGGTCCCTGCCTTCAAGAAGAAACACACGGAGGTGAGAAATCAAATAAAAATATAAATACAAATGATGCGTAGGGAAAACTGCTCTGTTTTTTTATGGGGTGGGGTTTTCAGGGACTTTCAGTTTTCTCAATAGGCTTTAATAACAGTCAGTTGTCACCTGCCTCTTACAGAAGCCAGGCTATCAAAACCAAACTATGGGGCTTCCCTGGTGGCGCAGTGGTTGAGAATCCTCCTGCCAATGCAGGGGACACGGGTTTGAGCCCTGGTCTGGGAAGATCCCACATGCCGCGGAGCAGCTGGGCCCGTGAGCCACAACTACTGAGCCTGCGCGTCTGGAGCTTGTGCTCCGCAACAGGAGAGGCCGCGACAGTAAGAGGCCCGCGCACCGCGATGAAGAGTGGCCCCCGCTCGCCGCAACTAGAGAAAGCCCTCGCACAGAAACGAAGACCCAACACAGCCAAAAATAAATTTAAAAAAAAACCAAACTATAATCAACCTCGAGCCTGGGCCCTGCACAGCATGTAGCCCCTGCCCCTGCCCCCTGCTAAACGACCTTCGACCTTCGGCAACAACCTGGCACGCTGCCCAGTCCCTTCATCAGCCCAGCCGGGCAAGGCAGCCGCTCCAACCCAATCAACCACGACTACTAGAAAGTGTTTCCTTGGGCTTGGCCCAAACCTCTTTTCCTAATTTCCATCCAACCATCCTGATTCTGTCTTCCAGGGCCATACACAGCATGAAGAACACCACTCATCTGAGGTCAGCGTCTCTCCTGCTCCCAGTTAAGCAGTCCCAGGACTTGCCCTGTTTTCCAGGTGACCTGGTTTTCTCAGATCACCTAACTTACCCTGGGCTGGCTTCTTTGGATCTTCTTTGATCTCACAACTCAAGCCGGCTGCCTGCCTCTCTCTGGGCTCCTCCTCCCTGATCCTGGTGTCAAATTGCCTCCAGGCAGAAAGCCCAGGTGATTACAAGGCTCACTTCATTGTTATCCCTTTTCTCAGGCACCACAATTGTGCACCGCCTGTTGTCCGATGCCTGGGAGAAAAAAGTTATTTTATGTATCTTGTTCAGCTTTCCAATTGTTTACAATGGGAGGTTAAGTCCAGTCCTTGTTATCACATCATGGAAGTCCCCACAACATATATTTGTAATTTTGAGAGTTATTTCTGAGCGTTTTTAGAGATCCATCCAATTGAGAGTCCCATCAGAAGGTCTGGTCTGGGAGCTCTCCAAAGGGTCTTTTATGTCTGAATCTATACTATGTATTACCAGGTGCTGGCATATCTGTTATCACTTAATTCTCACAATTCTGTGAGGTGGGTATTATTACCCCCATTTTTCAGATGAGGAAACCAGGCTTGAAGGGATTAGCAAGGTTAAAAGTGATGGAGCTCCACACCCACAAGGAAAGAACCTGGACACTGACAGGGGTGGGACCAAGTTAGATACAGCCAGAGCTCCTCCCTCTAAGTCCCAGCCTCCCCAAACACATACCTAAAATTAAAGTGTAAATGGGAAAATGTGTGCTTTCTAGTGCCTGCGACTCTACCTGACCAAGAGATCTTTCTAAAACTCTGGCCTGATCATGTTTCACTCCCATGTTTCAAAACTGGGCAAAAGGGACAACTCTCTTAAAAATATCTAAAGAACAGACAGACTCAAGAAAAGCAGCCTGAACAGACTAATAACAATAAAAGTAATCAAATTAGGAATTTAACACACACACACACATATACTATCACCCTACCTAGAGTCTGAGAGGCAGTTTCTATTAAACATTCGAGGAACGGATAATTCACATTTTGCACAAACTGTTCCAGAGGAAAGAAATACTCCCAAACTGATTTTATGAGGGTAATGTGACCTTGATGCCTTCCCACAAAGAAAACACAAGGCTCAGGCTGTTCTTCCAATGTACCACCAACTATTAAGGAAACAATAATTCCAGTGTTAAAGAAGTGGATGATATAGGGAACAAGGGAATGCCTGCCAGCTCACTTTACAAGGCAATCATAACCCTTGATATCAAAACTCAACTCAATTTGAAAAAGAAAAATTTCAGATCAGTCTCACTCATGAACATGGAAGAAAAATATTCTTTTAAAATATAAAATCAACAACAACATGGTTGGACTTGGAGGATATCATGCTAAGTGAAATAAGTCAGAGTTAGGCAAATACTGTATGATATCACTTACATGTGGAATCTAAAAAATAAAACAAACTAGTGAACATAACAAAAAAGAAACAGACTCACAGATATGGAAAACAAACTAGTGGTTACCTGTGGGGAGATGGAAGTGGGGAGGGCCAAGATAGGGGTAGGGGATTAAGAGGTACAAACTACTATGTATAAAATAAATAATCTACAAGGATATACTGCACAGCACAGGGAATCTAGCCAACATTTTGTAAAAACTATAAATGGAGTGTAACCTTTTTTAGTGAAGTATAGTTGATGTACAATATTATATAAGTTACATGTGTACAATATAGTGATTCACAACTTTTAAAGGTTAAACTCCATTTATATAAACCTATACAATATTGTACATCAACTATACCTCAGTAAAATATTAAATTAAAAATAAAATAAGGACTTCCTTGGTGGCGCAGTGGTTAAGAATCCTCCTGCCAATGCAGGGGACACAGGTTTGAGCACTGGTCCAGGAAGATCCCACATGCTGCAGAGCCACTAAGCCCATGCGCCACAATGACTGAGCCTGCACTCTAGAGCCCACAAGCCACAACTGCTGAGCCTGTGTTCCACAACTGCTGAAGCTCACGTGCCTAGAGCCCGTGCTCCGCAACAAGAGAAGCCACCGCCAACGAGAAGCCCGTGCACCACAACGAAGAGTAGTCCCCACTCACCGCAACTAGAGAAAGCCTACGTGCAGCAATTAAGACCCAGTGCAGCCAAAAATAAATAAATAAATTCATTTAAAAAATAAATTTTAAAAATAAATAAGTAAAATATAAAATCAAACCCAATTAAATATATTTAAAAATGGTAAAGTAAGTACTCAAATAGAGAATTGGAACTGAAAAGAGATTCCAGAAGCAGACCCACATGCATGCAGAAATTTAATTTATGGCAGAGTTGGTACTGGAGATCAACGTGGTAAGGGTGGATATTTCAATAATTGGTTATCCATACTGAAAATAAAAATAAATTAAATCTAGTGTTAGTCAGCCATGTTGCTGCAATGATGCTGTATAACAAACATGCCCCAAGATCTCAGTGGCTTACAACAAACAACATTTCTTTCTCACGCACATACAGGTCTGTATGCCAGTCGTGACATCTAACAGTTCAGAGTCAGGTCTGCTCCAGCTGTCTCTCATTCTCTGAGCCAGGCTGGAGGAGAAGAGGGGACCGGGGACAAGCACTTCTCATGTTGCAGGTAAGGAACCCAAGAGGGTAAGCCAAACCACATAGCACACTTAAAGTCTCTTGTTGGCTGGGGCACACATTATATCTGCTCACATTCCATTCACCAAAGCGAGTCACATGGTTAAGTTCAAAGACAGTCAGAAAGTGGAGTATATTCTGCCCACAGTGAGCCATGGCAAGGGCACAGAGGAAAGGAAGAATTGTTTAAAAATAATACAGTTTACTACGGATCTCTATCTCATACCATACAAAAAAAAGTTCACCTTAGAGGCTTAAACACATAAAGGTAAAAGACAAAGTTATGAAACTTTTAGGAGAATATCTTTATATCCTTAAGGTAAGAAAAAGATTCCCAAATATAATGCATAAAAAAGAAACCATTAAAAATTGATAATTTCAACATTAAAAGTAAAAACTTCTGTTGATCAGAATTTCAAAATGAGATGAAACATTTGCAACATATATCAATGGTAAAGGATTAGTATCCAGAATATATAAAGCACCCTTCCAAATAAATAAGAAAAATAGACCTGTGCATATGGCAAACTTGATATTTGACATAAGCAGCATTACAATCAGAGAGAAAAATCTGAACTGTTTTGTACAAGGTGCTGAGACAACTGACTGTCCATCTGGGGAAAGATAAAAAGAGATCCCTGCCTCACACTGTATACCAAAATACATTCTGGATTATTTAAAAAGCTAAATATGAAAAGCTACACTGTCATTTTAAAAGAAAATATAGAGTACCACTAAGCACTGCTTAAGGAACAAGTGTTTTAAATGAATACTGAAAAATCAAGTCATAAAAGGAAAGGTTGACAAATTGACTACACATTTTTTTAAAGCTGTTACGCCAAGAAACATCGTAAACCAAGTTAAAATTGAAGTTACAGAACACACGTCATGGACAAGGGATAAATAGCCAGAATATTTAAAAGATGTCTTGCTAAACAAAGCCTTGCACATCTGGAGAACAATGAGGTATCTCCCGTGGCTGTAGCACAGAGTGGTGTGCGCGCGCGCGCATGCTACGCTCCACGCTCCTGCACAAGGAATTCTTTTGACTTAGAATGCCCTTTCCCTGTTTTCTTCTAGGAGTTGATAAAGACTTCAGGGAAATTAGTATTTCCTTCCTTGATGCTTCTCTGGCTCGTTTCACACCCTCTATGAGACAAGCTTTAAAATATTACAATTCATTATGATTAGTATTGTAGTGGCAGCTTGGGCTATCATAAAAAAATACCATAGATGAGGTGGCTTAAACAACAGAAATTCATTTCTCACAGCTCTGGAGGCTGGAAGTCCAAGAGCAAAGTGCCAACGTATTCAGCTTCTGATGACAGCTCTCTTCTGGGCTTGCAGACGGCCACTTTCTCTGTGTCCTCACATGGCCTTTCCTTGCCATGTGCACATGGAGAGAGCTCTCTCTTCCTGTTCTTATAAGGCCACCAATCTTATTAGATTAGGACCCGCCCTTCTGACCTCATTTTACCTTAATTACCTCCAAAAAGCTCTACCTCCCAATAGTCACAGTGGTTAGGGCTTCGACATAGAACTGGGGTAGCCGGGGAGGGGACACAACTCAGTCCTGGCGGGTATTCTGCCTCCACCACCCCTGTTTTTTAAAAAGGTTTCTGAAATCTGTACAAGTCTTGAGCAGCATCTGCCACAGCCCACCTCTGTCCTAGGGCTTAGGGTATCAAGATGAGTTTGGTTGTCGTCAGGTTACTTCTGTAGATACAGCTAAGGAAGGGATGCGTCCATGCTTCTAGGAGGGCAGCATGACGAGATCCCAGAGAAGAGAGAGGAGAAGGTGAGCAAGTGTTCCAAGATGTGTTTAAATGCTCTTCAAGTAAGAGGTGATGCCATTCTCTCTGAAGTGGTGGGAGGTATGAAACCAGATGCCCAAGAAGGCTCCCCGAAGGACTGCAGTTTTAGCCTAATTTTTGGAGGATGCTTCCACCATCTGGGTGGCATCCACTATCCTGTCTCCATATTCTATAAGAGGCTGCCAGGCCTCAGAAGGACGCATGCAGGGCTGGTCCTTCAGTGACCATAGGCACTCACAGATCCACAGTTATCCACTCTTACCTAACCCCACAGGTTGTGCTGCTTAAAAAACTTTGTGCCTTCATCCCCACAGACAAAGACAAATAGCATCAGGGGCTGGAAACAGGTGCCAGCAGAAACCTAAAAACAGAGACAGCCAGCATTCTACAAGGACCCCCACCCAGCTCTCAGTGGTGGCAGCAGCCCTGCTCACGGCCCCAGCTGGCAATGACCATTAGTTACTTCATCTTCATTTCTTGCTGCTCAATCCAGGGGGCCCCAAAGGAAGTAACATGTGACTCAAGACACTGAAAATCTGTACCTCTCCAGGTCTACAGTTGAAAGTTCACTTCCGCCCAGGCTGTTGGAGCGTCGGTACACACTCAAATAAGGTTTGTTGGGTGCCACTGGGTGCCTGGCATTGGTCGACGAGAAAGAGAGCCTCGTGCTGTCACAGTATTTGCAGACCACTTGGAGAAGAGTGATGGTTAGTTTTAGGTGTCAAGTTGGCCAGGCTACAGCACCCAGGTCTTTAATCAAACGCTAATCCAGGTGTTGCTGTGACAGTATTTTGTAGATGTGGTCAACATCCACAATCTGCTGACTTTAAGTAAAAGAGATTACCCTTGATAATGTGGATCGGCCTCATCCAATTAGTTAAAAGGCCTTAAGAGCAAAACTGAGAGTTTCCAGAGGAAGAAGAAAGTTGGCTCAAGACCAAAACATCAGCTCCTAATCTAGAGTCCCAGCCTGCTGTTCTACCATACTGACTAGGACTGGCCAGCTCCCACAGTTGCCTAAGCCAATTCCTTGAAATAAGTGTGTGTGTGTGTGTGTCTGTGTGTGTGTGTGTCTATGTGTTGGTGTACATGCACTAGGTAGGTAGATATAGATATGGAGAGAGAATTTATTTCAAGGAATATATCCATAAGATGTAAATATAGATATAGATCTATAGATATAATTTACATTTATATCTCCTACTGGTCTGTTCCTCTTACTGGTATAAGGAGACTCACACATACACAAGGCATTACTAGCCAGCATCCTACGCGCTATGATTGGGGGAGCATCACACGCGGTACGTAACAGTGTAAGCCTAAGTCGGACTCTCCAGATCTGAATCTTAGGGCCGTCATGCACTAGGTGCACCATGACCTTGGGGCAATTCTTATGTTCTGCAAGCCTCAGTTTCCTCACCTGTAAAATGGAGATAGCATCTTCCTCCTGAGGTTACTGCAAGGGGTCAAAGAGGTCACCTGTCGCACCCGAGAACACACCGCTAGGAAGCGTGAAGCCAGGACTTCAACTCAGGACTCTCTGCCTCCAGTGCTCGTCCCCCTAACCCTCTGCCGTCACCTTCTCCTTGGGGATTACACTTCAGCTGTTTTTTCTTTAACAGACACTCTGCCCAAGACAGCCCGCATACGTTGTTACAGCTTCAACTCTGCTCTGCCGAGATGCCTCTTAAATTCATAGCTTCTGCCCAATCCTAAGGTAGAATTCCATGCTTCTATTGCATTCTGGTACTTGGATGTGACCACTGGCTTCAAACCCAGCATATCTTAAATTCAAACTCATCATCTTCCCCTGCCACTGACCAGTCCTGGCTTCATCTCTCTCTAGTTGTATGACCCTGGGAAAGCTACTGACCCTCCAAGCCTCAGAGTCCCCATCTGTTCAGTGGGGGGGCGGGGGGTGGTGATATGAGGAAAGCAGACACATATCCTGTATGCAGTACCTACCTCGGGGTCTGGTACATTGTAAGCACTAAATATATGATTGTACTTAGTCATTCAGCATCTATTCATTCATCAGCACTGGTTTTAATTTATTCTATAATAGGAAGCATGGATTTAGTCCTAACCCACAACTTGCAGGCTAATTTTCCAGGAAAACTATCATTTCCCACTAAATCGAGTAAATAAGATGCTACAGTATGGCTGTTTCCTTTTCACTTTATGTTGGTGTATTGCCATCTAGTGGACAATGCACAAGTTACAAGCAAAAGAGGAAAAGGGAGCGCAGAGAAACGCGATAATCCTAAAAGAAATGTTTACCGTGAAGACTGGTCCATAGCATTGTTGGATTTCAACAACTATCTGAAAAACATAAATAACAAGATGTGTTCTGAATAGAAAATAAATTGTAAATGAACACTACAGTAAGTTACCAGCTTATAATCTTACAATCTCTAACTTGCTCTAAGCAAAATAAAAAATAAAAGAATAAGCATTCTTTCCTGCAACTGACCGCTTTTCTCGATTTGAATTCTCCATGTCACATATTGGATGGGAATCTAAATCATAAGGAAGCCACTCAACCAGGGGTTAGACCTCCTGACTGCTCTACCTTTAACTAGCTAAGCAACTCTGTTTTCCTTTCTGAGTATGTTACCATTACGGAGTGCTTACCATATGCTTGAGACTATGCTGAATATTTTATATGGATTCTCTCACTTAATCATTAAGTTATTAATAGTGAACCACTAGTAATAATGATTATTTTTTTATTTCTCTCTTCAATCCTCTGACCTTTTGCTTCATGCATTTTGGACCTCTGTTGTCAAGTGCATATATGTTTATAATTGTTATGTCTTCCTGATGGATTGACCCTTTTATCAGTATGTAATGTCCTTGTCGCTTGTAACAATTCTGTCTTAAAGTCTATTTTGAATGTGTCATCTGACCTCATGGTTTCTGATGAGAAGCAAGCTTTTAATCTTATTGAGCATCCTTTATATGTGATGGATTGTTTTCTCTTGCTGCTTTCAATACTCTGTCACTGGCTTTTGACAATTCAACTATGACGTGTTTAGATGTGGATCTCTTTTGAATTTATCCTTAGAATTTGCTGCACTTCTTGGAAGTGCAGATTAATGCAGGTTTGTTTTTTTTTTCCAAGTCTTTCATGAAATTTGAGAAGTCTCCAGCCATTAATTCTTCAAATATTCTTTCTGCCTTTCTCTTGTCTCCTGGGACCCCCGTAACACATATGTTGGTGTTTGATGGTCCCACAGGTCCCTTAGGCTATGTTCACTCTTCATTCTCCTTTCTCCTCCTCAAACTGCATTATTTCAATTGGCCTATTTTCAATTGTTCTCTTTCATCTGACTGTTGAACTTCTCTAGTGAATTTTTCATGTCAGTTACCATACTTTTCAGTTCCAAAGGTTTCTATTTGCTTCCTTTCTATAAATTTTTAATCTCTTTACTGATATTTGCATTTTGTTCATAGCTCATTTTCCTACTTTCTTTTAGTTCTTTGCCCAAAGTCTATCTTAGCTCTTTGAACATATATGACGGCTGATTTAAAGTCTGGGCTTCCTCAGGGAAGGTTTCTGTTGAATTTTTTTTCCTGTGTACGAGCCACTGTCTTGTTTCTTTGCATGTCTTATTTTTTGTTGTTGTTGAAAACTGGAGGATTTCAGTAATATAAGGTGGCGACTCTGGAAACCAGATTTGTGGCCCCTTCCCTTTAATGCTTATTGTGGTGGTGGCTGCAGGTTTTTTAGTGACTTTCCAGAACTAATTCTGTAAATCCGTACTCTGTGTCACGTGTAGCCACTGAAATCTCTACTCAGTTAGCTTTGTCTTCAGCTAATAATCAGGCAGATATTTCCTTAAGCACCTGAAATAAGTCTTCTGCCTTTTGCTGAGGGGCTCATGCGTATTGGGGCACACCTTCAACACTACAGAAGTTTACAACTCTACCTAAGCCTTTATTTCCTGTCTGTGCAGAGCCTCAAGACCATCTAGAGACGAGAGATTAGGGCCTTTTCGGGTCTGTCCTGGGCATGCAAATCCTGTAAATGCATGTGACACATAGTCCGGGTGCTTGCAAATATCCATATAATGCCCATATATGTGGCCACTACAAAGCAGACTAATGCAGCTGCAGTGGTTTTAACTTGCAATTCAAATGCCATGAGCAACATTGACATGAAAACTGGTGAGACACTCTTGGTAAGGTACTGAAAGAGTACAACCTTCCTTCACTTGATAGTTGCGTTTTTGCGTAAGTCAAGTGCTGCAAATCTGCAACAAAAAAGGACTTACAGTCTAAGCTCAGATAATTATTAATCAGTGTCAATGCTCACCAGCTAGAGACCACGCGGAAAAGAACTGTGGTTGAACCAAAGTGGGTTTATTAGCACTTTTTGCACAAGGAAGACCACACACCATGGGGTGTCTCAGTACAAGGGCGCTAGGACGGGCTTATCAGAGAATTTGGGCCTGTGTTAGGGGATTTCAAGCAGGGTTCCATGAACCATAGTTTTAGTCCAGATTGGGTGCTTTCAGAAAGCAAAGCAATTCTGAGTAGGTATCTTAATAACCTTCATCTAGGTGGTAGGAAGAACAGAGTGGTCTGAGACCATACTCAGCACAGCAGCAGCAGTCTCCGCATAAGCCAGGAGAGGGGGTGTTTGCTCATGTTGTGTGGATTGCACGGTATTCTTGTTTCTATGCTCCAACATGATTACAAAGCGTCCTCATTTTTGTCTTGCTGCCTCATGGTCACGGAGCAGCCTCGTCAGATGCTGGTGTCGTAGAGAATTACTCACGTTCAAAGAGAACACCAGAGCCTAGCTGTAAGGGCCAGGTCAGCCTCCAGCTGACAGGGGTTGCTTGTCCTTTCTCTTTATAGCAGGACTGTCGTGTACATGATTTTCATGGGACACATGGCAGCTATAGAGATGTAGGACCGTTTGGGGTTGTGCAGGACTGTCCTATGCGCTACAAGCTCCAGGCATCCCTGGCCTCCGCCCACTAAAATAACCAATCAGCGTGCTAACCAATGATTAACACATTTACAAAAACACCCTCCCCTGGGGGTGGCACCACCCCAAGAGAACTCTTGAGGGTGTAGGCTCTAAATATCCTAAATCCAACCCCCAAATCACATTAAAGTAAGAATATATACGTAGGAGTACAGCAGCCTACGCCCTCACAGAACTATTTCACCAAATAGTCCTGTAATGGCTTTGCATAGAAAGTTGGCTTTAAAAAGGCCATCCAGCTCCAAGGCTATTTATTTACTGTAGAAACGGCGCCAACGGCATCAGCCATAGCAGCAGCCGGTGCTCTCTACATAAAGCCCCCGTGAGAAGTATGTGGCGGGCGCTGCCAGTTTCCTACCCAACGTCCCTTTCTCCTTTCTCCCCTAACAAAACCTCACTTTTACTCAAGGCAGCCACGTGCCCCCTTCATACCTGCTTTTCCAGACTTCCGTACACCTGGGTGACACCACTTTGGCCAGTGAGATGTAAGTAAGCAGAAGCAAAAGTCTACAGTGGTTTCTGAGAAAGCTCTTGCTTTTCTGCTAAAAGGGAACAGATAGGACGGGGACCTCCGCTCTCCTTCCTTGCTTATAAACAGATGAGTCATCTTCAGCTGTGACAGTCATCTTGTGACCCTGAGGCCATGAGCATGGGGACAAAAACCAGCTTTCTGAGGAACCGTTTAGTAACTGCATCAACACCAGCAAGTGCCCACTTTCAGACCTCCTCTGTAGAAAAACACACAAACCCTTTTTTTGTTTAAGCCACTATTATTTGTGGAATTTCCTGTTACTTGCAGTTGAACAAATTACTAATAGAGAAAACAGTTAAACATCAGATAACTTAAGAAATAAGAAATGGAGGTTTATGTTGAGCCTTGACTGTTACAACCAAGTGGGGGAAAAAAAACAGTGCTCAAACTATATGAGGGGCAGGGGTTTGAGTCAAAGCTTCAGTTTTCTTGGCAGGAAGCCAACAGCTATTATAGAAAGTTGATAAGTCAAGAAACACTGTACGAACAGTAAGCATTTTATTTAGTATGGAAGCAAATACCCCAAAACCTGCAGCAGCTGAAGAAGTTTGCTTCTCGGGAGCAGAACTGAGAGTCGGATAAGACTTGCATTTCTTTGTAGCCCTTCGGTTTTCTGACCATGACTGCTTTAATTATTATTTTTTAATTAATCGTAGTGGGGAAAAGTTATACATAAGACTACATTTTTTCTTGGCACTAAATTTAACTTCTTCAGGAAGTGATAAGATTGCTCTTTTCCTTGTAGAATAACAATATTAAGGTTTTAAGGAATGCTTCCTGCTTCTCACAAGAATTTGATATTATTTCGACTTTATTTTTAATTGAAAAATGTATGTGACATATGATTTGAGAACGTGTTCCTCAAAACCAGGCAGACTTTGGTTTCACCTTCCCAGCAGTGGTTTGCAGCAAACAGTGGCTCGGGGGCTCCTTGGAAAATGGTAGTTAGGGGCTGAGCGGGCGATTCCAGAACCTCCAAACCTGTTTCCTCTAGAGCAGCTCTGCTTTGCTCATTACAGATATTCATTCAGCTTTGACACAAGACTTAGAAGAAAGAGCTCTACTAGTTTGAACATCATTGCACTGCCACAAAAGTTAGCACAGCTGAACCTGACCTGCAAACATACTCAGTTTGACTTCACATATGTTTTCTTTTTTTCCTTTTAAAATTTAATTTACAAACATTAAAAGATCAGATTTCATATAAACATCCAGATTTTCCATTCCTCTTAAAAAACTGAAAACCCTAGCAACGCAGGAACCACACTCCTGAGTGGCAACAAGTGGCTGGAAATGAGAAGCTCCTGTCCCTTTAGATGGAGGTGGACGCTCCTAGTTGAATTTTCACCCGGTCAACTTCACCTGTTTGTTCTGATTAGAATTGGTGACACTGCACTAAGGGACCAGATTCCAATTTCTTTCCTTTCAAAAGGAAATAGCATGGAACGGTGGAGAAATTACTGAATTAGGACTTAAAAGTTTTCTGAGTATTACTTGTCAGTTGTGCACCTATATTCGTCAGAAGAGGCTATTACGTTGTTATGTTATGGAAACAAATTAACCAGGAAATCAAGTGACTTCACACACCAAAAGTTTATTGCTCACTTACGCCATTCGTCCAACAGGAGCACGTGGGGGATTCTGCTCTACAAGCCACCCAGGGACCCAGCTGGCCGAGGCACCATCTCGAGCACCACTGGCTGCCACAGAAGGGAAGAAAGATTAGAGACTCTCACATCGGTTGCACCTTCCTCACCCAAAAGCGATGCAGGTCACCTTCACTCACATCACACGGGCCATAACTGATCTCATAGCTTCAGTTCATCAGGGAGCTGGTGGGAAGTACCGGAGAACAAAGGGAATACTGGGGAGCACCACTGTCTCTACTACACGAAATCGTCAGTAAATTATTTTACTTTTCTCCGTCTTAGCTGTTCATCTGTAACATGAGGTTATTCGTGATCTCCCTCTAGAGGTTACGGGGGAAATCAAATGAGGTAATAGACATAAAAGAACTCTGAATGAGCTCTAAAGAGTTTTACAAATTTAAAGGGCCACAGTACTGACACCATGGTGGACTTACTGTGCCATCACCTCCACACAACCACACACACCCTTGCCTATGTTTCAGAGCTGTGGGCCAAACAACAGGCACACTGGGGGCTACAGAATGCAATGTTACTTTCATTTTAATTGCACCATTCAGTCAGTTCACCTGTGCTCAAGGCTGACCAGGGAAGATAAAAAAGAAAGCAACACCTGCTACCCTCGGTCTCTTCAAGTAGTTTTCCAGTCTTGAAACGTTTAAAGTATGTGTGGCAGATTTTACTTTCCAAAGATGGCTGCTATGTCCCCTCCCCGTGAACTCAGGGGGACCTTAGTGGCTGCTTCAACCAGAGTATGGCAGAAGTGACACTATGTGAACCCCGAGCCTAGTCATAAAAACGTCACACACTTCTCTGGCTCCCTGGGGAAGCCTGTCTTAGACCCCAGCTGCCAGGCTGTGAAGAAGCCCAGATGAGCCTCCACAGAGAGACGACCCAGAGGCCACAAACGTAGGTGTTCCAACCAGCACCTGGCTGAGGTTCAGCTGACAGCCACCATCAACCTCCAGATCCGTGAAGATGCCCCCAGATGTTTCCTGCCTCCTGGCCAATGTGCAAAACCCGGCCTTCAAATCTCTCAGCCGAGCCCCAGACTGTGCAGCGAGGAAAGCTGTCCCCACTGAGCTCCACCCAAATTCCTGACCCACAGCTTGTGTAAGCGTAATAAAATGACTGTTTTACGCTGCTAAGTTTTGGGGTGAATTTTTACACAGCAACAGCATCTGGAACAGCTGGACTCGTTAGCATCTATAATATTAGCTTAGTTACCTCACAGAGAAAAGAGCAAATATGTATTTGCTGAACTATTACATCTCAAATACTGTACTAATGGAAACAATTATGGGGGTTGCTGAAAATATACTGTATTGATAAGAATTCACTTAGGCTGTAGCAACAGAAAAACCAAAGCAATAACACTTAAACACGACAGAAGTTTGTTTCTCGCTTAAAAAGTCAGACAGGCAGTTCAGGGCTGCTGGCCCCATCAGAGGGAACTCAATCTCTACCTTATTTCTCTGTTCTCAAAATGAGGCTTCCACCTCATCGTCCATGACAGCTGTTCAAGCGCCATCTATTCTGTCTACATTTCAGCTAAGAGGGGTGAAAAGGGGAGGGGACGCGCATGCCGGCCTTCTAAGAATACTTCCTGGAAGCGTAGCCAAGGTGCAGCAAGAAAATCTGGGAAAACCTGTCTTTGTTGCCATGTCCTGGCTAATAAATGGGAAATGAATAGAAGGGAAAAATGAATATTGGGGGATAAACAGTAGGTCCTGCCACGTGCATATTCCAAAATTCAATTCATATTTGGTTTAGGATTGCAGCCTCAAATAACAACAGTTACCTCAAGAGCAACCCCCCCATTAGACTCTCAGCTCTACAGACTGACACCAGATCTTTCAGGTTAAATAAAAACATTTACGCAGCATCCACTTTCCTCACCAGACAAGTATAAATAAAATGGGAAACAAGCACTTACCAAATTAATGACTTAGTAAATTAATGATTCGTACGAAAGGAAAGGACATTTAGAGACAAGTATTTCCTCTAAAATCAGTAATATGTCCTGATGGGTCTTCCTGTAATCAGTGTCTCCTTGGGCAAGTCAGTCAATAACCTGAAGTCCTGTTTCGTCACCTATAAACCGGCATCACACGTAACAGGCTTGTCGTGAGGATCAAATGAGATTACGAGCATCAAAGTGCTTTGTAAGCAGTAGAGTTTTATACAAATATAAAGTTATGCACCTTCAAAGCTATCACGCCAATAAGAGACATTCAATTAAACAAAACATCTTCAAAAAATTTTTAACAATGTATAAATACAATCACAAAATAATCTATCTGCCGATTAAAACAAAATTTACAGTACCTACAACAGAATTTACAGATGCCTACAATAGTTTGCGGATTGTTACATATATTGTTTTAAGAAATACCATTAATACATGATTTACAATATCCCCATTATAGCAAGAAAAAAAATAGATTCGTAAAATAAAACGTCTTTTAGGCATTTACAATGCCAAGTATCGAAATGATTATTCTCACTATGACATAAGAATAATACTCTTTTAGTGGTAAAAGATCGATTTCATTAGGCCAAGGACCACTGAAGAGCTTCTGGAAGGTTCCAAAGTAAAATCTGGCTATCTTTCCCCAAAAATAAATAGAACAGCAGCAATGCCTACGTATCCCATGAACATAAACTACGAAAATTCCTTTTATGTTAACTGGGCCTTAAGTACGTGACTCATTACAAATAAAAATAAACAAAATTTTAGAAACCAGTTAACACCAATAGCCCAAATTTGGTTTTTACCTGCCTGTAAACGCCTAGGATAAGAAGTTTCATCATGAAGTATGTATTAAGTGTAAAATTAACAATTATTTCTAACTCTATATATAAGCCAAAGTGCTCATTCTTACCATGGAAGCAAAACCTAAAATAATCTACAGAAATAGTATGTAAACACAGAGAGTTCTGAGATAGACTAGGAAGGTCCTTCTTGTTCTGTGGGTCAAAATGCAAAGGTCTCCATTCCATATGGGCATGAACACAAACACTTCCGTTAATTTAAGACACATGGATCTTACACAACTATGTGCATACACATAGGTACACCATGAACCAAATGTTAACAATGTTTCTAGCTACACCACACCTTCAAGCCCCATATGCTAGAAAGTAAAAACTTAATATGAAAACTACTTTTCCTTTTTTTTAAAGTAAACTTTAAAATGGAAAAACAAACCCAACACTCCTCTTTGCAATAGGTACTGAGTTCTAAAGGTTCAGAGTCAAGACCCCCTTCAGTTGTTCCCAGTGGAAAGAACACGCAGGCTCCCTCACTCTCTTCAGGAGGTCTGATCGTCTCCAGTGGTCTGCAAAAGAGAAACAACTCCGTAACACGAAAAGCTAGTTTACTTGCAAAAGAGAAACAACTCCGTAACACGAAAAGCTAGTTTACTTGCAAAAGAGAAACAACTCCGTAACACTAAAAGCTATTTTACTTAACATACCAGATTTAAAGCACTAGGAAAACATTTCGTAATTGCCAGCACAGCCAGCTACTACATTACCTGGCATCCCATGGCCCAACTATGTTAAAAATTACTGTCATGCTAGAGAAGTAAAGCAATGGGTCCACCCAGATGTCCAGCAAGTCACTCTCATTTGAGCAGAGCATCAGCAAGTGCCATGTAAGTCTACTGACCCTGTCCATGTATGTCAAGCTCAAGGTTCAATTTCACCTGAATGCTGGTAATTGTAAGGGAAAAAAAAAACCTATTAAGCACACACTTGACAATTACCATGAGGTGGACCTTACCCAGCAAGGTATACTGGGACTCTGCAAAACCCCTCAGGAGGAGAGTCATGTCCCTACAAGAATCCTCATTTTCCCTACTTCTTAACTTTTATATAAGAGAAACCGTACAGGAAACGGCACTGGATTTCAAGAGAGCTGGGTTAAGCCCTAGCTTTGCACCACTTTGTTTCTGTATGTTCCTGAGAAGTCACTTAGCCTCTCAGGGCTTTAGTCACAAATGTAATCCTTGAACCAGCAACATCAGTACCACCTGGGAACCTGCAAACACGCGACCTATGAGACCCGGCCCCAGGGCAACTAAATAAGAAACTTTGGGGGTAGGATCCCACAATCTGTGCTCTAGCCCTCCAGGAGATTCTGATGCATGTCCCAGGTTGAGAACCCGTAACCGTCCTGTATAACGTTACCTGCCCAACCTACTGCATGAACACAAACACGAGACATCACTCATACAAAGACCTAATCAATTTCCCAAAGGTTTTACCAATTACTATTTACCTATGAAAACCACTTACCCCATGGGAAACTCCGATTTAAATCTTCATATCGGGGAACTATAGTAAAACCTATACATCCTTCAAAAACAAACCGAGTACTTTAAAACAATCTTTAACTATATGGGCTTATTATGTTTCTAACTTGTTCTTACTATAAACCCTAAAACCATACACTATATTGATACATTCTTCAAAATTGTTCATTTAGAGCCACCGGAAGTAATGGAAAGCAACTGAACTTCAGCTAATTAAAAAAAAAAAAGTTATCAATGAACATTTATCCCTCTGGTTTTAAAATAATTTCAGGATATCGACAATACATTTCTGGAATGCCCTAAAAGCCTCCAAAGCGAAATTAAAATAACTTTATCATCATCATGTCATACTTAAATAAGTATGTCCCTTTAAAAAACTTTTAAGTACTTCATAGAAATTAAGCACTACAAGAGTTAGAAATCATCATTGCATTAGTCACTGACCGCATCCAAATCACCCTGACACCCAGAGAACACTTACTTGTCTTAGAAACTGCTTTCCCAGGTACGATGTAGCCATGCTGGTTAAATTCCTCCTGCTGCCCACTTTGCACCTGACGTAGCCATACAGGTTGGCCCCTTGCAGCACCACGCCCATGATAACCACCGCCTGGGAGAGGGGAATAACCAACAGTTACGGGCCTGACGCTGACTGACTGTCTCTCTGCCATAAACAAAACGCGAAGACTGTCTCGGGAAAGAGCAGGAAGAGGAAGCTCTGTGAAGGGGGGTTGTGGCCGTGAGACTCCCGTGCGCCCTCCCTCCCAGAGCAGACCCGTCCAGTACGCGCTCTGCACCACCCAACAAGCACCCATCAACACACATGCTCTGTGCCAGCCCCGGGGGTGCAGTGGGGGGACCATTCTCTAATATTTTCCATGGTTCTGTGAGTAAAGATATAAAAAAAGTAAATGAGACTCAGAAGGGGCTCAAATGTTAACTATTTCCTTAAGAATTCCAAAAGAATGGTCAAGAGATAGATCAAGTTCAACACACTGAAAGCACACAGAGCTGAGTCTCTGCTCTATGCTAATGTGTGGGCAACAAGTGGCTTCTAAGAAAGCAAACCGGTGCCTCAAGGTAGCAATCAACAGGGGTTTGCCTTCTGTGACAAGGAGGTGGGGGGAGTGGGCAGAGGGGGACACAGCACTAGGAAGAAATGCACTTCAACAGAGTTGTTTCTTCCTTGTGGCCACAATCCTATAGGTGACCCCACTAAGACCGCTAAGGATTGAGAATAAGAAACGCAAGCCTACTATTTAAATATCATTGAAGAAAAGTTAATTAGAACAACATGAGGGGATCCCACGGTTAAATATTCTACAAAGCTTTTCTGTAAAGGGCCAGATGATAAATATTTTAGGCTCTGCAGGCCATATGGTCTCTGTTGCAAATACTCAACTCTGCCATTCTAGCCCCCGAGCAGCCACAGGCAATATGTAAACAGGCAAGGCTGTGTTCCAACACAAATTTACAAAAACAGGCTAAGGCCAGATTTGGCCTGCAGGCCACAGTTTGCCAAGCCCTGTTCTAGAATAAGCAAATGGTCTGAGAGGCAGGAGGGCCAACGGTCATCAAGCCCATCACCGCAGAGAACGGTGGGTGCGGAGGCTTGAGGGACGGGATGCCCCCTTCCTGCCCTGTGGTCTTAAAACAGGAGCCCAAACCGCCTTTCGCCCCCTCTCCCGGCTCCGCTCTAGGGAAGGGGAAGCACTGCCACAGAAAGGCTGGGCTGCCTGCCCAGGGGGAGGTGAAGGCTCCAGGGGCTCACAAAGGATCTGAAGCAGGAGGGCAGAGCCACGACAGAGCAACAAGAACCCCACCGCGTGAGGGAAGGAACCCCAGCAAGCCAGCCGAGGCAGCCGGCGGCAGGGCTGCGGTCCCCTCCTCACACCTGCACCTTCAGGCGACCAAACCGCAGCTCACAGCAGAGCCCAGACGTCTCAGGCAACAAGGCAGGCAGGCAAGGAGAACTCACCCACACGAAACCAGCATAAAGAGAAGGTCTGGACAGAGCTGCCACTGCGAACAGGAGCAAAATGGGGAGGGGAACAGGGAAAGGCAGCTACGCAGAACCACAGCAGAAAACCAAAAGAAGAAAGGAACACAGTATGCAAAAGGCAGGCGAAGAATTGATTCTAAAAAGAAACAGAGTCCACCAAAATAAACGCGTTCCTGAAGCATACGTCACCCTACAGAAGAACCTAAAGATAAGAATTCAAAGAGAATGAAGGTAAGACAAGACACCAGAAGGAGTTGAAAACGGAGCCGGCAGAGCTCAGGAAACGCTGAGAAGCCCTTGCTAAAGCAGCCCACTCCGGTCTCCCTGGCACTCTCCACTCTGTTACCTTGTATCACCTTTCTAACAACCCTTATTTGCTGTCTGTCTACACGCTGCTCCACTAGAACCCGGTGCTATCGGAGCAGTTATCTTGTTTATCAGGCCCTTAATCATATCCCCAGCGCCCAGGACAGCTCCGGCATATGGCAGACTCTTTTAAAAAGATGTGCTGAGTGAATAACCAGAAAGGAAAAAGATGAGAGATGAAAGCATTTAAGATGGTAGATGAGAACAGATAAAAATGATCCAACACAGAGGTAACTGGTACCTCAGAATTAGAGACACCAAAAAAACAGAACATAAATAAATGTAAAGACAAAAGAAGATAATTTTCCTGATTCAAAGCAAAACCTGTGCCTGCATATTAGAGGGGCACACAGTTTCCAGAAAAAGCAATACAGAAAGATAAACACAAAGACAATCTGGTTATGTATGCTATTTTAAAACTTCAAGAATGATTAACAAAAATTATTTGTCCAGGGAGAAAAACAATTCACTGCCTTACACAGAGGTTAAGTAAGCCAGGCCTCAGATTTCTCTACAATATTCAATATTAGAAAATGAGAAAGTAATGTCTCCTAAATGGTGAGAGAAAAAAGTTGTGACCCAAGAATATTAACTTAGCCAACTCTTTATTCAAGAATAAAGAAACTTTTTTCAATGAAGAAATAAAGAATTTATTCAAGCATAAAGAGTTTATTCATAAAGAAAAGAAAAAACAAAAGTTTATTCAAGAATAAAGTCAACAGGCTCATATTCTTAAACATGACAGGGCCAAAGGAAAACAACACCCACAAGTTTTTTGAAAAAAATCACCCAACAATGAAATTCAGCCAACCAAGAGGTAAAGGAGAAGCTGCAATAAAAGGACTGAATCAATTTATTTAAAAGTAGATCAAAGACTGAACAACCAGTAACAAATACCGTTTCAAAAGGTAATTGTTATAAACCTTGACAACAAAAATAAAACTGGAACAAACAAAGCTCAGGCATAGAAAGGGAAGAAACAAAGGAGGGAATGTAAGAGTGTTTATTTCATTCTCTTTCTAAACAGTCTCTAAGTCAATAAACAGGAGTAAGTATATTACTTAAAATAACTAAAGTAAGACTACAACCAACAAAAATCCAGAAGTGGAAGCAGGGAGGAAAGGTGGGAGAAGGCATGAATGTTAACTTTACATCTTTCACAGCAGGAAATCAAGACATTAAATACATTTCTTAATTCATGAAAGAGGGTATGATACATGAAATGCATGAAAGAGGGTTACGTGATACAGATAACTACTAGAAAAACTAAAAACAGAAAATACACCTTCCAAATCTCAAAAGGGAAAGTATTTATGTACGTGTATGCACAAAGGAAAAGAGAACCTATACAGCGAACTAGACAAGGAAATATTAAAAACAGGGGGAAAAAACACAATTAAGGCCAAAATACATCTGATACCAGTAAGTATTAAGTGAGATAAAATCAATTATTAAAAGAATAAGACACACAGTTTGGGCTAAGTGACAGATTATATTTTCCAAAGATGGTAGCAACTGTATCTCCACATGCTCTTCTAGAACCTTCTTACGCCCCCATCAAGCTGTAGAGCCTAATTTCCATTCTCCTGAATGTGGACGGATGCCAAAAGTGATGCTGTGACTTCTGAGGCCAGGTGGTTGTCAGGGGCTGAACTTTGTTCCCCCAGAATGTATATGTTTATATATATATACAATCCCAGGACCCCAGAATGTGACTGTATTTGGAAACAGGGTCTTTAAAGAATTAAGGAAAAATAAGGTCACTAGGGTGGGCCCTAATCCAATATGATAGGTGCCCTTATAAGTAGAGGAGATTAGGACTCAGACATGTACAGAGGGAAGACCACGTGAAGACACCGGGAGAAGACAGTCAACAAGCCAAAGAGACAGACCTCCACAATTGGGAGAAAATAAATTTCTGTTGTTTAAGCCACTCAGTCTGTGATACTTTGTTATGGCAGCCCTAGCAAACTAACACAGTTGTACAAGGTAATACAGCTTGTGAGCTAAAACACTCTCAACTGGAGCTGTGACCCTCCGAGTAAGCAGTCTAACGGCCATGAGGCCACCAGCCTGTAATGAAGCCCCAAGCAGCAATGTGGAAAGGCCGCGTGAGAGGCCATGGGACCCCACAGAGAGGA
Organism: Balaenoptera borealis; assembly: GCF_965194805.1. NCBI lineage: Eukaryota > Metazoa > Chordata > Mammalia > Artiodactyla > Balaenopteridae > Balaenoptera > Balaenoptera borealis. The sequence continues at coordinate 58,517,570 of NC_138879.1, forward strand.
GAAGCCTCACCAGCCCCCAGCCACTGTCTGACCACAAGTACAAAAGATCCCAAGCCAGAACTTTCCAGACAAGCCCTTTCCAAACTTCTGAACCAGTGAAACTGCGAGAGATCATAAAATGACTGTTGCAATAGATAACCAGAACAGGTTACCAACCAGTATTTTCAGAAAAGACCACTCTGTTAGTTCCAAACCAAGCTAAGCATGTTTGGAGTTTACTGACCATCCCCGACCGACAAGATTATGTGATAAATGTGGTAATCACTGAACAAGATGGGCAAAATCAAATTCTGCTAAGCACCTGGAGAACCGGTGAGATGGAGTCTTTCACAGGACTCTGCTCTCTGCACTTAGAGAAAAGCAGAGGTGAGAAACCAAACCTGGGAAATACATGATGAAGCTGCCTATTCAGGATGGGCCCCTAATGTTAACACAGGTGGTCCACCAGCCACCTTAGTGGGTCACTGACAGCTCCACACTGATACTCACCAACCACTTCACTCTGAAGGAGAAGAGGGCACTAAAGGCAAATATTACCCACAGCACCGGACAGGCAATGAGTCCTAACCAGAAGATTCTTGACTCAGCCTCTGAAACAGTTTTACTGTCTTGAGAAGAGGCCTACAAAAGAACATGAATTTAATAACCAATGTTCTGTGATACTTATCAGCAAAAAGTTTAACATTTTTAATGAAAAACCCCTTACCCTCAAATTCAAATAAATTAATACAGACAACCCAAGTCCCAAGTTAGAACTCCTACCCCCTGCCCCACAATCCCCCTCAAATAAAACAGTAGATCTACCACTACTGTAATTTTTGGAACTGATCTTAACGTACTTTGTTTTAAATCGAGAATGTTTCATTTTCAGGGCAGAGTGGACAGTTTGTCATCACCCAAGACAGTAAGGGTGGCCTCTGATAGGCTTCTAGTCAATCCTTCTTGCACTTTCACTGATTATTCATCAGCAAGCTTTGAAAGATGCCTTCCTAGGTGAGGATTCAGGAAATCAAGGCTATGGTCATCCTGGAGACTAAAAGGTCAAGTCAGGGTCCACAGGAAGAAATGGAGTCAAGGGATTTGGACAATGACCAGAATGTCTCAGCAACACCCAGGAATTTAAAAGGGCGCTGAGTGGTTCCCAAGGTAGATTTTATAAGATAAAGGACTCTGGGCTCACTGGGCACAAAGCTGCTTTCTGAGGAGTCCCAGTCAGGGCCCTTGCAAGCAGAAGGCAAGCAATTTAACTGGCGCTGTCTCCAGGAACTTTGTCCTCTGGCTCCCAAACTGATTTCCACTGCAGATAAGCAGGCTAACCCGAAACAGAGCAAGGTCCCCTAGGGCTTCTGAGGGCGCAGCCTGAAGAACAGACTGCTCCCTGCTTGACTCAGGTTTTCTATCCAGCTGCAACCCTCCTCTTTCCTTCTCCTGCGCACGAACGGAGGAGGACCCCGGGGGCAAGGACAGACGGAGCCAGTGGAGGGAGCTACACTAGGCAAGGCACACCGGGCGGAGGGTCCCAAACAGAGACCCTTCAAGCAGCAGCCCCTGGGAGGCAGCTAAGCACGCGACATAAACCCTGAGCCCAAGCCCTCTCAGGGTTCTTTCCTGGACACGCCCCGTTTCTAGTCGGAACTAAAGAGAAACACACGGCAAGTTTTAAGGCCATCTGGTTCTGTGCTATACCATGCCAAGCGATCTGGGGCGGTCCCTTATGTGTACATGCAGCTGAAGTGTTTAGGTAATTGACCCTTAAATACTCAAATGTATCTACACATAAGTTTTTGAATGACACTCAAAAAAAAACAAAACAAAACAAAACAAAAGCAGTTTACCTTCCTGGACTCAAACACCCAATGGCTTTTTCCATCTTCATCAATATGATTCCACCAGCGCAGGCCAACCATTAGTCTACCTGTGACATTCTGGTAAAGATTAATATATGCACACACATTTTAAAAACATTATTTACAGGTCTACCATAACATCGTATCTTAGTGTAACAGTTCACAAACAAGAAATCATCAGCTTTCCCGCCATAATATCCAGTTAAAGACCACTACGTACCAGGCCTGGACAAAAGAGTAAATAAAATGGCAATGGCAGGCCCCACAGGGGCAGAGGTGACAGGGTCAGCACATCCATAAAAATTACCCTTCTTTTCCCTCGCGAACTCTTGTCCTTTCTCCAGTTCCCTAATGTGTTTCTAAACCCCTTGCTCTTTAGCTACTGGGACCTACTTTTTCCTACATATCCTGACCACAGCTACATATACTTTATAACTATGTATCTCTAAAAAAGGTTATGGACTGAATACTGTGTCCCCCCAAATTCATGGGTTGAAACTCTGCCCCCACCCCATCACCAAGTGACGGTATCAAGAGGGGGCCTCTGGGAGGTGATTAGGATTAGATGAGGCCATGGGGGCGGAGCCTTTGTGAATGGGATTAGTGTCCTCATAAGAGTCGAGACAGCTTTCATCCTCTCTCTGCTCTCAGTCATGTGAGGATACAACGAGACATTAGCAGTCTGGAACCGGAGGAGGGCCCTCACCAGAGGCTGACCATGCTGGCACCCTGATCTTGGATTTCCAGCCTCCAGGACTTGGAAAAATAAATTCCTGTTGCTTGTAAGCCACCCAGTCTCTGGTATTCTGGACAGCAGCCCAAACGAAGACTATGGTTATAGGCACTGACCTTCATTCAGTACTTGAAATGCACCAAGCTCTTTCCCTCTTAGCTAATGTAACAAATTGCTGTGATAGCTTCCCTAACATAATGAAAGGAATACAGAAGGAGAAGAAGAGGAGGAGCCTTAGAGACCAAACTTCGTTTTGTAGAAATGCTACCAATCAAAGGTTAAGTAAAAGAGAAGAGCTGGCAAAGAAGACCGAGAACAGCCAGAGGTCTATTTTAGTGGCACTTTCAAATAACAGCTCTTAGAATAGTCTCAAACTCCTCCATTTTCCCATTTTCCAATTCTTTACTTGCTGTTTTTGTCATTATTAGTTTATTGTCCAAATTTCTCTCAAGCTTATTATTTTTGTTTTTGAAACTTCTAGACCTCTAATTATAAAAGCCTTTTGTCTATTGTTTTTCCTGTGAATTCAGCTTTAGACACATTTCAAAAGTTTAAATGTAGATGATCATTATCATTAAGGTGTAAATAATCTATATTTACAGTTTTTATTTCCTTTTTAAGCCAAGATATTTAGCAGAATGGCTCTTTTTAAAAATCCCAATTTTGACAACCTTTTTTAATTATCTCCAGTTCTGTTGTACTGGACTAGAAAATGTAGCTGCTTTGGGCAATTTCTTTGGATTTTCTTCATAGTGATATTTAGTCAACTTTTGTAAATGTTCCACAGGAACTGAACAGGAAGGTATTATGCCTCTACATACAGAGTTCCAAATACTGCTATGAAAGCGACCTTGTTATTTCATTCAGATCCTTCAAACCTTACGTACTTTTTGTTGCTTTGATCTGCAAAGGCAGTGGTTTGTTACACTTCTGTCACGACAGTGTTCCTCCATCTTCTCTAGTGTTTCTAGTAGTTTTTCACTATCGTTTGATGTGATGTCGTTCTGTGAATGATCCTCACCGTGACTCATCAACTGACCTTTCTTGTTCCACTGAATGCTGTCTTACTCTCATTTCTGTTTTGTCTGATAATAATACAATGTCAAGTTTCTTTTTGTTTGAATTGGTCTTATCTTTGCCTTCTTTTACTTTTTCTATTGTTACAATTATAGATAGATGTTTTGGGTTGGACTTTGATTTTTGACCAAATCTAAGAATTTTTATCTTTAAAAAGAGGGTTTAATCAAATTACATCTAGAGCTGCAACTAATATGCTACTGCTCCCATCCCCTTGCACTCTGCCCTGTGATATTTCAGGTGCCTGGACGCTTGCTTTGTTCTTCTCTTGACTTATGTTTTAGTTGCTCCTGTCTTCTCCAATGTTGTGGAAGACACACAATGTTTTAAATTTTACTAATAGTTACCATAAAAATTTGAAAACAACTATTTATTCTTTTTTTTACTATATTTCTCAAAATAAAGAATAAGACAAAAGCCCTATATGGGTTATAACATTTAAGTTCTTTTCAATTTTTAAATATCTTATCTCTTATTTTTTTAATAATTATCTTCTTTTGACAACTGCCTTGAGATTTACAACTACGACACACTGCTGTTCTAACTACATTCAGAACCCTGCACACCCCCTTCCCCAAGTCCATTTAATAATTTCCCCATTCTTGACATCTTAATTTCATATCTCAATTGTCTGCATATCTGTAAGTAATTCTGCCACAGATGAAAGGGTATTTTTTAAGCCCTTGTTTTTAAAAAAAAAAATGTTATCAGAAAATATACTTTCTGGCCACATTTTTTTTTTTTTTAATTTGTCGTGCTGCGTCTTGCATCCCGGGATCTCAGTTCCCTGACCAGGGATTGAACCCAGGCTACAGAGTGAAAGCCCGGAATCCTAACCACTAGGCCACCAGGGAACTCCCTCTGGCCATATTTTTTAAAACTCTAAGCCCACAAGGATCTAATTATATAATTTTTGGAAATTACCAGGAAGAACTGACTGAAGGTGGTGTTCTATTTGACTAAGCAGAAATTACATGAACAACAAAAAGAAACGTTCCTCAAAACAAAACTGTGACCTGGATACAGTAAACACTTTAGAGCATAAAGCAACAGAAGAAATTCAAAGAAATACAAGGCAAAGAAGACTGTACAAAAGAAAAGCCTACAGGAAACAGACCTTTGTAATCTTTATTCTCAGCATTTTGTGGCCTACGGAAACTGGCCACCACCAAGCCAACCACTTCTGATATCTGTAACAATCAAAAGATCTAAAAATGGCTGGGTTGGTGGGCATGAGCAGAGCTGTAACATCTTACTGGTTTTTGAATCAATATACATACCTCAAATTCCAAAAGTAGCTTTTGCCTTTTTTTTTTTTTTGCCTTCAATTCTTCCCCCTACCATTTTATTATGAAAATTTCCAAATACACAGAAAAGTCAAGTTTTACAGTGAATACCCATATACCTATCGCCTAGTGTCTACATTTAACACTTTATCATAGTTACTTTACCACATGCCCCTCTATCTATATACCTCTCTCTCCATCCATCCATCCATGCCTCTACCTACCACTGCCTCTGAGTTTGAACCACTTCTTACACTCTTTTCTACCCCTCCAACAGGGTCCCTCAGCCTCAGCACTACCCACATCTTGGGCCGGATGATCCCTTGACGTGGGGGGCTGCCCCGTGTGAGCACCTTAAGATACGTAGCAGCAACCCTGGCCTCTACCCATGTGACACCAATAGCACACTTCCCCCACCCCCAGTTGTGACAACCAAAGATGTCTTCAGATACTGACAAACGAACGTCCCCCTGGGGGTCAAAACTGGCCCTGGCTGAGAGACACTGCCCTCAAGCTCACATAGGAGCCTTTGCAATGGTCGGTACTTGAGTATTTGCGGACAAACTACCCTGGGGTCTTATCTAGAAATCATACACGGCAGAGCCGGAGGTGACCCTGAAGCGAAACCAGTGGTGAGGATTAGAAGTAATATGTGTAGTCAATAGCTGCTGGTCACATTTTTATTTGTTTGTTTAACTTTAAAGCTGATGTAGGTTAACATAAAGCACAGACAAGTCAGTAAACCTACATGTGATCTGCCACAACTGGCACTTTGACACAGGTGAGGCCTAAGGTAACAAAAAGATAAATTAACACCAATCGGAAATGCTAAGTGTCATTTTTTTTTTTTTTTTTTTTACTGTTTACACGTCATTCAATCTCATCATATAAATACGATTTTAAAATAAAAACAATCAAACCTACCTTGACTGCCCAAAAGTCACATGACAACAACAAGATAATTGTCACCATACAGGCAATAAAGCTGCTGCTGAACAATTCACAGAGAAGATAGACTATAATTGCACTGACTCGAAAGAATAAATGGAAAAATGATGCCACTGGATGTCTGAAAACCAAAACATAATAAAAGAAATGCAATTACATTTACAACAGGTACTGCAGATGTAGATGAAAATGTTTCAGCCATAGCAGAACCATGCAGAGTCTTGTCAAAATAAAAGATGACTTGAGGAAGAAGCAAACCGCCTACCTCTCTTTTTTCATAAGTCCCATTATTTGACTAGGCCCTGCTGTCACAGAGAATACACTATGTAAACGTGACTTTAACACCTCATTGATTATAAACTTTCACAAAATACATAACAAGAAATTTTACCAAGCTTAGAGGAATTAGGAAACTACACTCTTAGGACTGACTGCTATTTTCACATGTCTAAAAATCATGCCCTAAGAATTTCTAGGCCCTCAGAAATCACTTCAGGCATTAAGACAAAGTAACCATCAGGCACAGTTGCTGTTTTACCAACAGCTTCGTTGTGATATAATCCACACGCCACACAACTCCCCTATTTAAAGGGTATAATTCAGTGATTTTTGGTATACTCACAGAATTGTGCAATTATCACACAATCAATTTTAGAACCTTTTCATGACCCCAAACATAAAGCCTAAACCCATGGGCAGTCACCCCCCATTTACCCCAATCCCACCCTTCTCCAGTCCTAGGCAACCACTAATGTACTTCCCGTCCCTATAGATTTGCCTATTCTGGACATTTCACATAAACAAAATCATATAATACGTGGTCTTTTGTGACGGGCATCTCTCACTTAGAGATGTTTTCAAGGTTCAGGTAGAATTTGATTTCATCAAGTGAATTTCTTTAGCGATAACTAAGTTTGGAATAGAAATATATTTGGCTTGATATTCTCACACTAGTTGATACAAAAGATACAATCCTGAAATTTGCATAATAAATCAAAATGTAATATATCTACAGAAACTATCTAAAGAAATGGTGCATTCTTGGTACAAAAGTCAGAATTAAAAACACCAGTGTTCAAAAAATTGGATTTGCAGATTTGAAAACTCAGTATTGAGTAAAATGCCATATGTCAATTATTTCCAGGGAAAACGTGAGATGTCACCTCACCTCAGACTAAAGAGCAAAGCAGCAATTCACAATATTTACCAGCACGTCACAACCACTCTGCCCCAAACCCCGTCGCTGGCACCAGGCGATGGACAGAACAGCACCAGACACTAACCCGAGTCTTGTAACTTATTGTCGTACCTGATTTTGGATTTTTTTGGCCTACTAGTTGTCTCCTCTTCTGCATCAAACAGTGAAACATCTTCAATGTCATCATTACTGTCCTGATAGGAAAAGCAAACATCCATGAAGCAGAATGAAACTCCGTATTGCATGCCTACTACATGCAAGGCAGCACGCTAGTCAATACGGAAGACGACGGCAGGACGCGGTCACGGCCACCTGGAACTCACAGCCTAGGGAAGGGGCGAGGGCAGTTCCCTCCCCCGAACCTGATCACCTGGCCAAACCCCACGTGGCAACCCAAGCACCTGCCGTCTCCATCCCACCCAAGAAGCTGCCAAGCGCAAACTCAAGGCAGCCACCGTCAGGCGGCTCTCCCAGGTCAGAGAAGGCGGAGGCTGCCGAGATAAACTGTCTCTGGCTCCTCCACAAAATCAGCTGACTGCAGCCCTGTTTTCCCGACCCCTCTCACAACTCTGTCCCTTTTCCTCCAAGGTTAAACCAGCTACTTGTAGGCAGAATCCCTTCTCTTCCCGCCTCCTTGGGGGCGTGTTCCATCACTCTTCCCTTTATTTACAGTCTCCTGTATCTTCAGGTCCTCCTGGTGGATGTTTCCCATCAGCATGCAAGCTCCTTCAGGCGCCCTTTACAGCGTGAAGAGATGTTTTAAAGTCCTGATGCTGAATCTCCCTTCTGTCCTCGACTTCCCTTCCCTCCTCAACCTCAGGTCTCTAAGTGGTTCGCACCTCAGCTCACTGCCACTCACCTGCAGCCTCAGCCAGGCTTCACACCTTCACCCCTTCACAGTGCCAGCCCCTCCACACTCACCTGCCATCTCTGGTCTCACCCCCGCTCTACTCCAGCCCCTCGTTACCCAGAGTATCTCCCTAAATGGAGAGCATTCCATGTCACCCCCCTGCCCAATCTGTCCAGCGGCGCCCCTCCCTGTACAGGATAAGACTTCAATCCCTGAGGCACAGCAAACCAGAGCTCATGGCAGCTCACGACCTGACCCCATGCTCACCTCCTGACAACGCTCCCTCCCACTGAGCACTACAGCACCGCTGTTACGACCTGCTCTCGGGAAAACACTTCGGGCCCTCCCACCTTTCTGCCCTTCATGCTCTCTCTACCCAGAAGCTCTTCCCTTCCCCACCCCCTATGAAGCGGACCAGCAGGCAAACACCAAATCACCTTTCAACTTTCAGCTCAAACACTGCAACAGCTGAGAAACTTGCCCTGAAATCCCCAGGCACCCCGCTTCCCACGTTCCCACGGCACTTGGGCAAATCTCCACTTGAACAATTATCTCGGGATATTCTTACTGCACGTCTACTCCTCCTACCTCCTCCTAGACTCCAAGCTACTGGAGGGCAAGTTCCGTCCCTGCACTGTAATAAATCCTAGTGTCTAGCACAGCACCAGGCCAGGCGCTACAGTATCTGTTGAAGGCATGAGTGAATAAACAAAGGAGCAATCACCTACGACACGTGGCAGACTGTCATCAGTGCCAGAAGTAACGTGAGTGCAAACAGGAGCAGAGGGAAGGACCAGGCCGTGGGGAGGCTTCCAGAAGGAGAGCTTACCCGCTGGGCCTCCTGCTCCCTCTGGCCCCTTGACTAGGTATCTGTTCACAGGCACAGAAGTGGGAACACACAGAGTACGTATGGGGAAAGCCCTCGTATTAAATGAAGGTGGAAGAGTGGAGTGACAGCTGAAGCTAGAAAATGTAAAATGGATTCACATCTATGAGACCAGTGGTCTCCACCTTGGCGACACGCTAGAATTCTCTGGGGGTACTTTAGGCAAGAGGGGATGGAAACCAGCGCACAAGTAAAGGGCTCGACTTAAGAGTGCAGCACCGGGACTTCCCTGGTGGTCCAGTGGTTACGACTTCGCCTTCCAGGGCAGGGGGTGTGGGTTCGATCCCTGGTCAGGGAGCTAAAATCCCACATGCCTCGTGGCCAAAAAACCAAAACATTAAAAAAAAAAAAAAAAAAAAAGGTAAGCAATACTGTTTTCGCACAAATTCAATAAAGGCTTTAAAAATGGTCCACATCAAAAAAAAAAAAAAAAAATGCAGCACAGACAGTGCAGTTACATAAAACAAAGGCAGAGTAAACAGGAGATTACGAGGAAAGCTGGAGATGGCAGGCGGTGTGGACACCGATGGCTTCCATCTTCTCAGTGAAACGAGCAGCAAGGCTAGGGGCTGAGAGCAGATCAGGAAGAAACGCTGCAGGTCTGAGGGAGAAGCCCTGGAGAGCAGCCTAGGTGGGAGGGAGAGGGGGCTACGGAGGGGGCAGGGTGACGACTGCCCGCCGGCCCTAAGGGCTGGCTTGAGGTGCCTGGCCGCAAGCTTAAGTGGGAACAGTCAGCGCCGTTGTGTGTTTTTCTCCAGCCTCCTTCAGCCGGGGCGCAGGTGTAGACCGTTTTTCTCCAGCCTCCTTCAGCCTGGGCGCAGGTGCAGACCATTTTTCTCCAGCCTCCTTCAGCCTGGGCGCAGGTGCAGACCGTTTTTCTCCAGCCTCCTTCAGCCTGGGCGCAGGTGCAGACCGTTTTTCTCCAGCCTCCTTCAGCCTGGGCGCAGGTGCAGACCATCATCCGATTTTCCCCACTCAGGTCTCCTCCCCCGAGCGGTGCTTTCCGACCCTAAATCCCGAGGCTGTCCTATTCGCAGACACCTGCTATCACATCACCCCGGCTCTGTGATCGCCGTGTGAAAACTACCTTCAGTCTTCTAACTTATCTTGCCTCCACACCCCCGGCACCCTCCAATTCACCCTCCGATTCAGGGCAGGAAATCGTCTGTGCGGTTCGCAGCCCTTCCCCGGGGCCTAGGACAGTGCCTGGGCCACAGGAACCCCTCAAGACGAAAAAACGCCTACAAAATCTAACTAAAAGTTTAGCTTTTTTAAAAATAGGAAGAAACTAAGAAATGATTCTTACTAATCTCTGGTCCTACACATGAGGGCTGTAATTAGCTCGGAGGGGCAGATGCGGACACGGGAGTGGACCAGCCACCTCCAACGCTGCTGTGACAGCACAAACTTGAACGCGAGGACGGGGGGGGGTCCCCTAATCCCACGTGCGGGGCGGCGGCCCCCCCTCCCCTCGCCCGGCCACACACGACGTCTCCGCGGCCGCCCGCCCGGGCGCGACCCCGCGCCTCTCACACCCGCGCCGGCCCTCAGCGCAGCCCGGACCCCAGCCCCGCCCCCGGCCGCCCCGCCCGCCGCCCACCCACTCCTCCTCGGGCTCGGGCAGCGGCCCCGGACGCTCAACACGCGCCCCTCAGACCCTGCAGGCCCGGCCCAGCTGCCGCGGCCCTCTCTCCGCGCCCACAGCCCCTTACCTGCTGCAACATGGCGGTCCCGCGCCAGCCCCACTTCCAGGAGCCACGTCAGCGCCGCAGCCGCGGGCCGGGGACCGGAACAGACGAGGCGGGGTCGCTACGGGCTTGGAGGAGCCGGAGTAACAGCGGCAGCCCGACCCAACTTCCGCTTCCGGGCCCTCAGGGGAGGAGCATGTGGGGGCGGGGCGAGCGTAGGGGCGGGGCGATTCGGAGTGGGAGGATCGGGGCGGGGCTAGAGAGGGGGCGGGGCGAGAAGCCAGGACTCGGGCTGGGGCACGGGCCGGTCCAAGCAGGAGAGGAAAATAAAAGATGCTACTTTAGGGACTTCATGGTTTGTCGCCTGGAGATGTTGCTGCTACCTACAGAGTGTCATTCCGCTAGTGTGGATGTCCTGAGGGCAGGGGTGGGGGTCAGGGGCATGATTATTCCGTAGTTTTCATTTCGTTTGAGTGTTTTACGATGATGTATAATTCCGTACAGGATTACTTTTGTACCTTAAATAGTGGAGGCAGTTGAAGAAATAAATGTCCTCCTGCGAAGGGGTAAATGTTGTTAAGAAGAACGAGGCAGGAGGACCCTATACATGGCGGGTCTTATTAAGGGAGGAAGATAGACCTGGGAAACAGTAAGGAGAGAGGCTGAGAGCGTGGGCCCCGGAGTCTGAGCCCCCTGGGTTTGAGCCCGTCTACTCCACTTAACCAACTATCTAGCTAACCTCTATGTGTCCTTCCCTTCCTCGGTAAGGTGATGATAATGGTATCTCTACAGGGTCCATACCTACTCAATAGATGTTTTCTTATCACGGTTTTAAGTTTAGCCGTGAATATTGTGATCTTGCCCCTTGAAGGAGCTGAAATTCAGGGACTTTATGTCATCTTTGAAACTGTGATTATAACAATATCCTATCTGCCCAGCCTGCTGTCAAACTGCTGTTGGAAGGCTCATGGAATAATGTGTAGAAGCATGTTTCCTTAATTGAAGGGATTCTTTCCATTCAAATCACAATTTTTACATGGCTATTTGCCAGTGCTACCTTAAACCTGATTTCCTAATAATGGAGAAAAAATTCTCCAGGGAGAGAAAGCTTGAAAAATGATGGTATTCCTGCACCTGGAGGTGAAAGCGGAGGCTGGGAACAGGTGGCCTGTGCATCTAGCCTGCCCATGCCAGGGTTTTGGTGGCCCACTCAGTGTGTGGGTTGTGGAGTTTTGTGGGGTTGCTGTTTTGTTGTTTTGTTCTGCATTCTGCTTGAATGGTTTCCATCCTACACCATGCTGAGCTACTGAGTAGGAGCTACCCCCTTCATATGGGGCTTGAGCTCTTTGATGGGCCACAGCCCCTATGCTGGGCTGCCCACATCTAAATCACCTGCCTGGCCCCTGACACCAACCTCAGCAGGCTTAAGTAGCAACCTCGACACACATGATATTCATGTAGAAAGGATAAATGTGCCTAATTCTCTTCCAGAGGAGTTAGCCCTGAGAAGGAAAAATGCAATTTGAGGGCTTCTCCTTTTAGATTCGTAATTGAACTCATTGAGCTTCATCACGCTTCCATACGAAAATACCAGGGAACTCCAGCGCATTATTCTGATATAATCCCATCAGTTCATTTGCTAGAAGAAACGATAGCCCTAAATTGGTAGCCATGAGTGGTATTAAACTTCCAACATCTCCCATCCATGAAACAGGGCTTCCGTGCCTCTCACTGAATGGTTTTCAGTGGGACTACAGATGCCAATCACCCCCAGCCTCTCTCTGTTTTCTTACTTTGATAAATATCAGTTCTTTGGCTTACAGGAAAATAATTAAAGAGTCCCCATGTTAATTGCCAGGGAACAGATGAAAACAAACAAAAAGAGGCCAAACACCAACATCCACTTGGTTTTTTGTTTATTTAAGACACTGTAATTTCCCAAGGATGGTTCAGATAAATACGTTTTGTCCAAGTTCAGGGGCTGCTGTTTTTCCTTGCTTCGTGAAATTATCTATGGGCAGGCCTCTGATCTTCCTGATCCATGCAGCTCTGCTGGCTTTTTCTGGATCAACCACTCCAGCCGGCTTTATGGCCTGAAACTCCTTCCTCTTGGCCTCCTCGTACTCTTTCTCCTCCTTCACAGTCAGCAGCATGAACTCCGTGTTCACTCTGAAGGGGTCGAGGGCCGTGTAGAAGCGGGGCCGATCTTTCTTGGCAGCCTGGGCCGTCGTGCCCATCGGCGGAGCCAGCATGTGGTTTGGTTTGATGACCTGTGTGCTGGTTAAGGGGCTGAAGCTGCGCACTGCCCCATCAGCTGAACTGGTTGCCGGGTCTTCACCCTTTAAGCTGCCAGAGAACCTGGGGCAGATGAGCACCGGCTGGGGGATGGTAGACTGGACTCTGGGGCTGTGCACGGAGTTCTTCAGGTTAGGCTGAAGCTTCTGGATTTCAAGGGGAATACTGGTTTGTTTCACGTCTATGGGAGGGTTGCTCAATCTCAACCGATCTATTGCATGTTGGACCGATTGTCCCTTCAAACTCAGGACCTTCCTTGGGTATGAAATGGAAGGTCCCCAGGCATCGATGACCTGGGTTTGGGGCCTCCGGGGACAGGCAAACGCCCCAGAATTATGGGCTTTCTGCAGGGCATTCACAGTCAGGAGGAGCTGGTCAGGTGACATAGGGATGCACCAGGACTTCTTCTTTGAGCAACTGATCAAGTCTCCCAAAGTTCCCAGTTGTCCTTGTTTTGGTATTTCCTCCACATCATCTGCTTTTTAAAAAAAAGAAAAGAAAAACAAACCAGTGTTCCATGAAAACCATTAAGTACTTATGCATGAAAGTTAAATCCATTCCAACTCCTATTCAGACTAAGGTCTTTGTTACCCAATGGACATGCTGCCATCATGTGAGCAAAAATCCTCCATGAGACGAGAAATTACAACATATTTAACACAAGTTTTTAACAAATATGCTAGTACTTGTGTACAAGTGTGTATTAACCTCTAGATATGCATATTTTGGAAGGAGCATATGTAATGCCTATGCTCCACACATTCGTGAAACTTCCCTGTGGGAATGACCTTCACACCCCATTTATATAGGCCTTACAAATTTTCAGTAACATACCTATATTTTTAAATAAAACCTGTATTGCAAAGCTTGTTCTCCACTTTATTAATCAAATTTGACTCCAAATGATCTTTGGATGTTTCTCAAAATCAAAACTGCCTTCAAAAAACATGTCACCCCTGCAAAATTGAAACTATCAAAATGGCCAAAAGGCAGTTCCTGAACAGGAGTTCCCAAAACGTTTTGAACATTTTGTAGGTCCAAAAGCCACTGACAAGGACAAGAGATTCATTCTGGCATGCTACTTTAGGGTCAAGCCCTCCAAGATGCCTAAGACCCTTGAGTTAGCAATGATGTCTTCATAGGTGAGCAAATTTACTATGTCTCTTATTTGGGCTTTTGAATCCCTGCAATACCTCACAGACACACTGAAAACATTATCCTCCTTTTACAAAAGGAATAACTGAACCATGAAAAGGAGAAGGCATTTGTCTAGTCTGACCTAGCAAGTAAAATCTGCACCTCAAACTACACCAATAAAACTAGCAAAGAAAATGCAACAGGGTATTGATTTTATAATTTTATAACAGTGTATAATTTTCCTTGACCACATAGGTCTTATCTAAACAAAATTAAGATGTCAAAGTCTTCCCCGTGCTTCATCCAATTCCAGAATACACCACTCTGTATGTGTGTGTGTGTGTCTGTGGGTGTGTGTCTGTGTGTGTGAGAGAGAGACAAAACACAGTTTTTCTCCTTCTTTTAAAAGGAATTGTGATGGGCTCATTGTTCATTAACTTGTCTTTTTTTCATATAATAATACATTATGGATCTCTTTCCAAGTCAAAAATGGGGCTCCTCATCCATTTTTAGCTGTTGTATCATATGCCTTGGTCATAGTATGGCTTTGTTATCACCTACTTACTTACTGCCCACTGAGGGACATTTAGTTTGTGAGTGATCAACCTTAAAGAAATGCAAATATCATCTTTACTTATCATATGAGCAAAATGATGGTGAACACCCAGTGTTGGCTTGGGAGCAGTGGGGGCTCTCATGCATTGCTGGTGGGAGTGAAAATTGACACAGCAGTTTTTAAAGACAACTATGGCAATCTCCTTCTAGCTTTTAAAATGCAATCATCCTTGTGGCTCAGCGATGCCACGCCTAGGACTTTACCCCGCAGGTATACCTATACAGGTACACAGACACAGGTACATGCAAGGATGCCCATTGTTATTACAGACCTCACAAAACTCAATTGTTTTACCCCCACCTTGAAGCTAGTCTCTGCAGGGAGTTTGATTCAAAGAAACACTATTATATTAGCCAAAAATATTTGAAAGGAATTTAAATCTTTACCAGAGTCTCTCAAAAACAACAAAGGGACACCCAATTCATGGTAACTCTTCTCCAAAGCCCCTCCCCGCCTATCTCCCTGACCCCCTTATCTCACATGTAGAGCACCCCCCAATCCAGCTCCTCCCCCGTGAAACCCCCTAAAATGCCTCTGCAATCAGCCCCACTGCCTCTTCTCCCTTCCGCTGTGTCCATTACTCAGATTGATGACACAACAGTGCAAGAAGTGACGAGGCTGACTGTGATCCCAAAACCAGAAGCTCAGCTCTGAGAAAGGCGCTCGCTCTGCGTGGCCTCAAGCCAGTAAGGGGACGATTAGGGAAAAACCCACCGCTCTTAGGAGAAGCTGTGCATTTTATCCATTCAGAATCCAAGCAAACTGATTGATCAACCTGCTGAAAAATTAGACTGAACAAAGAGAGAGAGAGAGGGCTTCCCTGGTGGCACAGTGGTTGAGAATCTGCCTGCCAATGCAGGGGACACGGGTTCGAGCCCTGGTCTGGGAAGATCCCACATGCCGCGGAGCAACTGAGCCCGTGAGCCACAACTGCTGAGCCTGCGCGTCTGGAGCCTGTGCTCTGCAGCAAGAGAGCCCGCGATAGTGAGAGGCCCGCGCACCGCGATGAAGAGTGGCCCCCGCTTGCCGCAACTGGAGAAAGCCCTCGCACAGAAACGAAGACCCGACACAGCCAAAAATAAATAAATTAATTAATTAATTAAAAAAAAAAAAAAGAGAGAGAGAGAGAGATTGAATCTTGCCGCATGAATTCAGAATAAAGGATCACCGTTCTTATCTCCGGCGAGGGGTTTTGCTTCCAAATTCTCTTGCTCGGTGCCCGTGCCATTTGCTTCCCTAGAACTCGGTCTCTTCCTGCCATCTCTTCGGGGTGACTTTGGCTTTCCTTGACTTAGAGGTGCCTCCGTTAACACTCCTAAATTAAGATTGAGGAGGAAACTGTAGTAATTATATGATTCAATGAGGTATGAATACTGGGGGCGCAGCTGATAATTCAACTGATTTTCACCCAAATTATCACTTTACTGTTTGTTGCTTCCTGTTGTCCCATGAAACTAGGCAATCACCTGGAGCCGAAGGTCCATCTAGATCACCTCCTGACGCCCCCCTCCTACCCCCGTTTCCTACTGATTATCAAGCTTTAAGCATTATCTGAAATTCTCGGTCCTCTGTCCTAACTGACCGTTTGTGGTGTCAGCTGACCGCCTGGAGGTGATCTATTGATCTAGTATTTTCCAGGTACACATGTTATCAGTCAGAGGTCTACAGAGAATACACTCCGCAGAGGACAGTTTTCTGCAGTACAATATATCTTGTCTGTGTCCTAAGGAAATAATCATGTACTATATGCTTGGATCAGGGGCAAGGGGGAGGATGTTGGTTGTCTGTTTTTTGTTTTAATGGCAAGTATGAAGGGCTAGTGTCATCTACTGCAGAAAGATTCTAATAAGTTTGAAAACTTAGGCCTTGAAAATCAGGAGATTCCCTTGAGCTGGCTAACAAATTGTCACATCAAAGAGAATGCCATAAAGGTTGGGATTTATATCATCAAGAAACCATTGACCAAAACATTCCACAGAGAAACTGGTCCTGGAAGCCCCTCACATGCTCCACGGGGTACCAGTGGGGCTGCCTGGGATTCAGTTCTTACCTGTAGGTAACCTGGATGCCCTCAGGAGAACTTGGGACCTGTGAGATTTGCTGAACAGGGACTCCTGGGCTGTCTGTTTGCTAGATGTGGATTCCTGAGGGCTGTAAATCTGAGTGCTCGACTTGGAGAGAACTTCTGCGAGGCCGTTTTCTTTGCTGTCCTCCTCTTTGTCCTTCTTCTTTTGCTTGGCCCGTTCCAAGGAGTACTGCCACTTGATATTCTCAAACTGGAACATGAGGACGTTGCTCTCCGTGTTGATCACCATCCTGGAACCAAAGCAACAGGGTTGCCCACAAGAGGAGCGCGGAGGCCGCCACTGCCCGCTTCCAAATATGCATTTGGACTACTGTCCCATCCGATCCTGAGGCCAAGGGATCAGTGCCCGGGAAACGACCGCACAGACAGGGTGGTGTAGGTTGTTGCAGGGTCTACGGCGGAGAGAGGTGGCAGGCCCTGCAGCAGGGGTCGTTAGCTCTGTAGCCGTTTTCTTTAGGAATTAGATGTGAGCAAGGCACACGTGTCCTGATGACTTCGCTTCTCGGATTACAATATTTTTAAATGAATTTCTGTTCCTGGAGTGAGTGCCAAGAACCTGGGGTGCCCGAGTCAGAAGGCTTAGCTACTCTGCACACAGATGTCTTCAAGTTCACTCCTTTTTTCTTAAGCACAGCATCCAAATGCCATGGCTCTACTGCCGTGATGGGATGAGGAGAACTCTCATGGGGGAAGCCTTCAAGCCCTCGCTGACCCTTCAGCCCCACCCCCTTCACGCCATCGCTCCGGGTGTCTGTGCACGCTCTACGTTCAGACAGAACATTTGTACTCTGTAAAGCAGGAGGATTTCTGTCTTCCCTAATCCCCACTCTCATGCCACTAGAGAAAAAAAGAGTTCTAAACCCGGGGTCCCCAACATCGCCTCCTACCCACCCACTGTTCCTGGGGTTCACAGCGTTTCCAGGGCATTGCTTTCCCTCCCCCACCTCTGCTCCTAGGTCTCCCATAACCATAAACAAGAAATGGAAATGCTATGTGTGGGCTCCTTTCTGCGCCAAAAGGCTGCAATTTTAAGACTGTCACTGTCAGCGTAAACTCTCCGTAAAAGTGACTCGTTACGGTTGGAAGCACTAGAATGGAACTTGGGGAATCATTCCAATTAGAAATCTCTTTCAGACATATTTTTGCTCAAGCTGACATCTCTCTTCGGATGTCATGATTAGGAAAAGGTCAAAGGTGACCTTTTTTTATAGCCTTCTGACTTCGTAACTGAAAACCATTAATTTATTGAGCCTTAGTATACTAGCACCCCCCTACTTTAAGCAAGGAGAACTAATCATTAGGAGGAAGGCAATGTGGTTCGAAGCGATTAAGTGATGTCTTGAGTGAGGCTGTGGTAGAATTTAAAAGTTAAGTCTAGGTGGGTATTTTCACATGATATCACCCTGAACCCAGCGTCTAACAACACAGTATTATATACAATTAGTGTCGTCATGGTTCTGCTTTCTGTAAACTCATCTGCTCAGTTCTGCCCCACTGGACACTGGGCCGCCTGCCAATGCCACTCCCACCCTCCTGCAAGTCTCTCTGCATCAGAAGCAAGACACAGAGAGCTGGGGAGCTCTCACGCTGGACGTGGGATCAGGGTCTGCAGGCTGACAGAACCTCGGTCCCCACGGCAGAGCTGTATCGAGCCCATTGCGTGATTGGATCAGACACCCAGAACGAATGAAGAGTAACGTGGTCCCTGATTGCTAAGTTCTGTATGAAGTCCCGTGAGTCCCCCATGAGCCTATTACTGCAGCCAAGACTGGAGGGGAGCATGGCCCACTCTCTGCTGCTGCCGGCAAATCCGGGGCCGGTGTCCCAGAGGAGGAAAAAACATCATCCAAACAGAAATGCTCAGGGCTCTGACCTCCACACCTACCACCCACCTGTTGCCCTGAATAAAGAAGGACAGCACAGGATAACCTCTGCCATTGGCTTTCATCACCTTCAGACAGTTCCCATTTAGGAAATTGTAAATGCGGATCTTGCCATCTGCACAGGCACTGATGACCCGGAGGAAGAGAAGGGCCACGTGGAGAACCTCCCTGGAAGGGAACAGAGCAATGGGCAGTACCCACCTTCTGGCAAACTGTGTGGGTGTGTCTGGAGTCGGGGCATTTCGGGTACTGTTGGGAAGCAGGGGTCGTGACTGTCCTTGAAACGATGTTTGCCATCATTTTATGATTCTGGATATAAACCATTAACCCTCAAGACACAGATGGAATCTCTCCCCCTATTCTTTGTTATTTTTCCTGCAATTTGGTCACAGTGCCACAAGGTGGCAAAACAAAAAAGCTTATATCACAGATTCTTTTTTTTTTTTTTTGGTCTGATACATAGATGACCATGCTTCTCTCTTACAATTTGATTCCTAGCTAATACTTCTCATGCTGAGAAGTATTTAACGTTTTCAATCTTTCTAAAAGTAGCATTGTTATATAAAGAAAGGAAAAAAAAGCAAGGGAAAATGATCATCTTTATAAGAAGCAAAAACCTGGTATTTGAGCAGTTTCTTTTGGTTCTTAAATTAGTGGCTTTAATTCTTTCGGTGAAACATCCTTAAGGAAAACTGTACCCAGGGGTGAGATTTTTGAGCTCCCTTTTGTGACAACCAGCAGGAAAAGAGAGGGGATCAGGAGAAGACTTAGGTAGATGCCTCCAACAGAATTCTCCCTACAACAGCTGGCTCCAACTTGGGCTCCAGGTAAGTTGGAGTATTCAATTCTGAGAAGTGTAATTACCCCATTGCTGTTAATGCTACTGAAAAATGGACCTTGATGCCACCAATTTGTTAGATCTTATATGTAAAGCAGGTCCATCGATCCCTGCCGTCTCTACCCATCCAAGTCCATCCATGGCCTTGCTCATGTGCTACCTTCTCCATAAAACCATCCCTTACCTTCATTCTCCTCTCATTCCACTCACATACACAAACTTCGGGTATATTGTCAGAACCTCTTGGGCACAGTCCACATCTTATCCAGCTTTGCACACCCAGCACAGTGCCTAACCCCGTAGCAGGCCCTCAATAAATATTTGTTAGAAAAGTGAATGTTGACTCACGTTTCAGTGTATGATTGTTGCTACAGTACGTTAAAAGAATGACATCCACCCCACATCATTTGGCCTTGGTCAGATCCCAGAGCCATATTAAGACTTTTCAAGGCCCCAACAACTAGCGAAACAGAAATAGCAAAGACCTTGAAAGACAGGAGATATTCAAAAAACAGCAAAGATGCCAATGTGGTTTGAATCCCACCTCACATGATGAATGGATGGATAGATAGATAGATAGACAGATAGATAGATAGATCAATCTAAGGTATAAAATAAGTATAAGAAAGTCCAACAAAGTCCCAGTTTTTTCTTAAGATGGAAATACAATAACTATATTGGTGCACCTCGGTCCACCTCTGGGGGAATCCAGCACTAGGAGAGATGCCTCGTGAGAGAAGGGTTGCCTCTTTGTGTATCTCTTTGGATCTTGCTGAGCTAAGTCTACACTTCTCATGGGTTCCTGTGACATTTGGTGGTTCAACCTATACCATTATAGCCTGGTGATTAAAAGCACAGGCTTTGGGATCAGAAAACCTGGGATCAAAACCTGATCCTACCTCTTACTGACTATATAACCTTGAGAAAATAACTTAACCTCTCAGTTTTCAGGTTTCTATTCCATGAAAAGGGGGAACTGCCTCAGACGATTGCTGTCAGGATTAAATCAATCAAGGTATTTAAAAAACTTAGCCCATACCTGACACCGTAGCGGTTTTCATGGTCCTGGCATAACCCAGTCTCCTTTCAGGTTTATCTCTGTTCTAGAAATAAGTCATTTGTCTCCTTCTTTGTTCCTCTTTTATCAAAAGAGACTGAAGAGGGTGATGTCAGTGAAAATGGTGGAGGAAGGAACTCCAAACTTCCGTCCTTCCATAAAAGCAACGAAGAAACTGGCAAAAACTGTCAGAATCAACTATTTGGAACTCTGGAAAATAACCAGAGGTTTGCAGCAACCCAGGGAGCACTTAGACAAGAAAATGATCTTAGTCTTAGTAGGAACAGTGGACTTTGTGGCATGTTAACTTACCCTAGTCCAATCCCAACTCCCCAGCCCAGCGGCAGCCATGAAAATATTAATAACAGCCCACATTCCTGGTACTGGTGGAAACGGAACAGACCTCATTCACAATGAATTATCTGACCTGTCTGGTGGCTTCCTGGGAGACTGACTCAAAAAACTTGTCATTATTTCATCTTACCAGGAACTAACCCAGTGCTAAACCTACAACCTGGGGAGGGCGGGGGTGGGGGGAATGTTTTGTTAAAAACATAGGCAAATATTTTAGTCATAGTTGCCTAAGGCAATAGATATCTGTTGGGGCAAACAATACACTAACCAAGAAGCTTTGGAGGAAAAACTGGGGAATGAAATGTCTGTAAGGGCTGTGAAAAGCTCAGATGCATTTCTGGGACTCTGTCTGGCCACATACACGCCCAGGGCTGTGCACAAGCTTGGGGGAGACTTGAAAAAACCCTAAGCTCTCACTTGATGGTCTGCACAAGCAGGAAATGAGGGCTAAGGCAGAGTTGTAAACTATCTGGCTGAGTGTTGAAGGCTTCCCTCAACAGGCACACAGAGCCCCTTGGCAAAGAATGGGAGGTATTTTGTTTCCAGGTGTTCCAATAAATCTCTTTCCAGTCATGAGCACACCACCAAGGTAATAAAACAGAGACTTCAGTGGCCAAACAAGACAAAGAATACAGACTCACTAAACAAACAAACAATAAAAACTACAACAAACAACTAGAAGAAAAAAAAGAAAGAAAGAAACCCTGGGCATGGGGGAGAATTTGATTTCCCGAGTTGTCATATTAAAATATTCAGAATGTACAGCTTTCAGCAAAAAAAATGTAAAGTGTAAAAAGACATTAGAGGGTATGGCCCATAAACAGGGAAAAAAGTAATCAATAAAAACTGTGCACAAGGAAGCCCAATGGTTGCACTTTCTAGACAAAGACTTTAAATCATCTATTTTAAATGTGTTCAAGGAGCTAAGGAAAACCATGCCCACAAAACTAAAGGAAAGTATAAGAATGGTGTCTCACCAAATAAAGAATATCAATAAAGAATCAGAAATTATAAAAGAATCCAAACAGAAATTCTGGAGTTGAAAAACTATAATAACTGAAATGAAAATTCACTAGAGGGGCTCAACAGCAGATTCAAGCAGGCAGAAGAAGGAAAGTATTTGAAAAGAGGTCAGTTGAGACTATATAGTCTAAAGAACAGAAAGAAAGGTTAGAAAAATGAACAGAACCTCCGAAGTCTGTGTGACATCATCAAACATCAACATATGCATAACAGGATTCCCAGAAAAAGAGGAGAGAAAGGAGCAGAAAGAATATTTGAATAATGGCCAAAAACTTTCCAAACATGATGAAAAACATTAATCTACACATTCCAGAACCTCAACTCTAACTAGGATAGACTCAAAAAGATCCACACCTAGATATATTATAATCAAACTATAAGCAGAAAGAGAAGGGCAGCTCATAACATAAAAAGGATCCTCAATAAGATTAATAACTGACTTCTCATCAGAAACCATAGAAGCTAGAAGGCAATAGAATGACCTACTCAAAGTGCTGAAAGGGTAAAAAAATAACTGTAAACGCACTATTCTATATCCATCAAAACCATTCTCAAAAATGGAGAAATTAAGAAAATTCCAAAATAAACAAAAACTGAAAGTTCATCACTAGCAAACCTACCTAACAAGAAATGGTACATGGAGTCCTTCAGGTTGAACTGAAAGGACACTAGACACTAATTCAAATCCACATGAAGAAATAAAGAGCATCAGGAAAGGTAACTATCAATACAACTATCTAGGAAAATACAAAACAGAGCATAAATGTATTTTTTAATTTATAACTCTTTTTTTTCCATCTCATTTAAAAGACAACTGCATAAAACAATAATTATAAGTCTATGATAATGGACACACAGGATATAAAGATTTGTTACAAAAAGTATAAAAGAGGGGGGAGAAGGAGTTGTATAGGAGCAGTTTTTGTATACTATTGAAATTAAATTGATATTAATGTGAACTAGATAAATGAAGACATTAATTGTAATCCCCTGGGCAACCACTAAGAAAATAATTCAAAAATATAGAGGAAAAAAAAAATGACAAGGGAATTAAAATGGCACACTAGAAAATATCCAAATATCCATTTAATATCCAAAAAGACCATAACAGAAGACTTGAGAAACAAAAAAATACAAAAAGACTATATAGAAAACAAATAGTAAAATGGTAGAGTTAAGTCCATTCTACACTTAATGTAAATGGATTAACTCTTCAATCAAAAGGCAGACATTGGAAAAAGGATTAAAAACGTGATCCAACTATATGCTGTCTACAAGAGACTCAATTGTAGATTTACAGACACAAATAAAGGTGAAAGAATGGAAAAAGATACTCCATACCAAAGAAGCTCCAGAGTAGCTACACTAATATCACACAAAATAGACTTTTAGACAAAATTGTTAACGGAGACCAAAAAAGAACATTATATAATGATAAAAGGGTGAATTTACCAAGCAGATATAACAATTATAAATGCATATTCACCTAAGAGCCCCAAAATATGCTATGCAAAACTCACAGAATTAAAGGGAGAAATACAAAACTCAGTAATCATAGATGGAGACTTCAATGCAACACTTTAAAAAATGGATAGAACAGAAAATCAGCAAGAAAACACAAGCCATAAACAACATTATAAACTATATGTAGACCTAACACACATATACTGAGCATTCCACCAACAACAGCATACACATTCATCCCAGTGCACATGAAGCATTCTCCAGGGTAGACCATACATTAGGCCATAAAATGTGGCAGTGAATTTTGAAAGATGGAAATTATATAAAGTATGTTCTCCAACTGCAATGAAATTAAATTAGAAATGAACAACAGAAGGAAATTTGGGGAATTCATAAATATGTATGTAAATTAAACAACATGCTCTTAAATAACCACTGGGGGAAAGAAGAGTTTAGAAAGGAAATTAGAAAATACTTTGAGATAAATTAAAATAAAAACACGACATATCAAAACTTATGGGATGCAGCCTATAGCAGTGTTCAGAGGGAAATTTATAGCAGTAAATACTCACATTTCTCCAATCAATAACCTAAACTTTCACCTTAAGACACTAAAAAAAAGGGTCAAACTAAACCCAAAGCAAGCAGAAGGAAGGAAAAAATATAGAGCAGAAATCAATGAAAAGAGAATTGAAAAATAGAGAAAATTAATAAAACCAAAAGTTTGTTCTTTGAAAAGATCAACAAACCTTTAGCTAGCAATTGTCAAATCTTTGCTTAGACTGGCCAAGAAAATAAGAAATAAAACTAAAATTACTAAAATCAGAAATGAAACAGAGGACATTACTACTGACTAATGGAAATATTCTGTAATTAGATAGTGGTAATGGTTGCACAACATTATGGATATACTAAAAACCACTGAATTGTATGCTACAAAATGGTAAGTTTTCTATAATGTGAATTATATCTTAATTTTTAAATTGCAAAAAAATATATATTAGTACAATACTAGCTATGGAAAAGACATTAAAGAATAAAGGTTTTTTTAAAAAAGACACTACAGGGTACAGAAGCTTTTCTAAGGATCGTCATTTTTGTCAGCCCTACTTTGCATCCTCTAATTTCATTCCTCATATCCATTCTCTCCTACACTGTATGCAGAATCTTAATTTTGGATAAAGAAAATGTTGGACCAAGAGAACAGAAAGGAGCCCTCTTTCTCTGGTCCTTCTTCCATGAAGGACAGACAGCAAATACATGTTTTTTCATCCATGTCATATTCTAAAGATGAGTATCAGTGTAATCATTAGAACCCTCCAGGAAGGCAATCTGTCAAATTAGTCTTCATTATCAATCAGTTGGAAATATTTATTAAGCACTTACATATACACAGCACTACTACAGATGAGTGGGAGAAAGGGCCCTAAAAATGAGAACATTGACAATGTCCTCCAGGTGTGCTGTAACTGTCTATGGATTTGCTGTAACTGTGCAAGGCATCAAGAGCCAATGTGAATGGTATGTTGGGCTGTCATTCGATGGAAGTGGGAATGGTCTAAGAAGGTCTCCTAGCTGAGGAAGAGTGGGAGGCTCATAGATTGATGAAATGTTGAACATACTGCTGAGTCTGCTGGGAACAATTATTTTCCAATAACTAAACTAAATCTTACTGAATCATGCTTGGAAGGTTTTAAAAACGCATAGTTACAATTTTCAGGCGACATCACAAAGTTTGAGTCCCTCCTTGAGGTCAAGTTTTGACAATCCAGATGATATGCTGAGAAGCTTACTGATAAATCACCCAAGGGTTGGATAAGTCACTGAACACTGGCCTTTCCTGACACCCACCTGTCAACAATGCAGTCATACACCCCAGAGAGAGAACATACACATAAACGCCCATATCCCCCTCCACTGCCCACAAAGCCAGTCTGCCTGTTCAAGAGGTTCCTGTGAGGGTACAAGGAAATATAGGGCCATATTTCACTAAATAACTATCCTGTGATAGATCCTCCTGGAAGGCCCACTTACTCTTTCAATCGACTGGGACAGCACTTAGTTTCCTGGCATTCCTTAAAATGCACTCAGGGGAAGAAGCTTTATTCATGCAGTACAGGAGTGGCATACAGCAGCCTGTAAAACCCATGACTGTGGCAGAACCATTAACTGACCATAATACCCTTTCAAATAAGCTTAGATGTGGCCTCAGAGTACTTCTTAATTGGCTCCAAGCAGCCACCACCACTAAACTGGGATTGGAAGTGTACCATGAAATCCATTTGCTGTCCTGGAATAGAATCGAGCCCGCAGGCTTTAAGGGAGCTCCTTCTTTAAGCCCTTGGTTATTTTTAAACCTTTGGCACTTGGATAATATTAAGCTTTTGTAAACACGCAATTCCAAGATTTTAAGCTTACTGGAGCTGGCATTATTTGGGGGACAGTTCTGCCAATGTTCCTAAGTTTGGTAGGTAACAGATACAAGTTTATCCCATGTGCCATAAGTGTAAAGTTTCAATAACCTCTCAAAATCCACATTTAGTATTCTTTCTTAAGAGAAATAAGGGAGGACAGGAGAGGGGGTGGTCGTAGCGGGCGACAGGCAGAAGAAGAGGCAGCGGAGACGGGCGAGGAGCAGAGGCGACAGAAGGTCAGCAGAGGGGACCGATCTGCCGAAGAGCGAAGTCTGGGCTCTGGCAGGAAACGGAGGCGGGCAGGACCTGGGTCGCGGCTTCCTTGGCACCTACTTTGGATGCTTGAAGGCCATGAGGCACCGCTCGTACTTTCCCACCATGCTCCAGGCCATCACCAGGCCGTCAGCGCTTCCCGACAGGAGATGCCACTGGTCGAAGCACAGACACTTCACAGCTCCCTCATGGCCGTTGAGCGTCTGCAAGAAAAGATGCCTCTGTTTTCAGCCCGTCTTCAACTCAGACTGCGACTCCTTGAAGGCCAGAGCTAGAGGCTTCTCGAGATGAATCCCAAAGCCACACTCCACCAATCCGTGGCCACCACCACTTAGCACTTGTCCGAGCTGACCGCGCCTTTGCTCTAATGAGGCCAGCGGACTCCACACCCCCCGCTCTCCGGAGCTCTCTCCCGAGTTAAGGAGGAAGGTGAGCAGGGAGAGGCCTTGCTCCCGGCGGGTCTGTGGCGGGGCAGGCCCCCCCTTCCTAGAGTGCCAGAGAGGGCCACGATTTACCTTCCTCTGCTGCCAGAAGGGCAAGGCTCAGGTGTTCCGGCCCCAGCTCCTTGCCAGGACCCAGAGGCAGCTGGGCTTCCCTGTGCCTGCAACTGCTGGGCAGACCACGGTGACGACATCACTGGTGGCAAGAGCTTGCCAGCCAGGCCAGGGCTTCTCACTGTGATCCCGTGTCCCGGCACAAAGGACATCTCCCCACCGCCCACTAGGGCCAGGGGGCTTCCAATCCAGCGAGAACGCTTTTTGTGTGTGAACAATCACTTTCTAGACAGCCAATGTTCTCTTCTCATGAGAGGAAGGAGGAAGACAGTTGTGGCTTTGTTCATTCCTATACCCCACACCAGAATCAGGTTGGAATGTTCCGGAAGAGGAGAAGGCACTTTACTAGTGCTGCTGTTAAAAGACCCCAAGCCCATGTACCACGCGGAGTCAGAATGCAGCCTCCGCCGCCACCACCCACCCATGACAACGTGGCTCCTGCAGGCCTTGACCTTCTACTGGCTCAGAATGGCCCCTTCTTGGGGGGCCTTCCCCTCCCCCTTTTCAGGACCACCCTCTTTAGGTGACTGTCACTCAACTGCTCTAGGGCAGTCTGGGGAGCTACCTGGAGGGGGACTGCCAGTGTCCTCCAGCCCCTCACCCCCAGTGCCCCGCCCCCCCGGTCCCCGCCCCTCACCTTCACCAGCTGGGCCGTGATGACGTGCCACACTTTGACCAGCCCTTTCTCACAGCTGCTCACGATGTACGTGTCATTGATCCTGGTGGCCAGGATGGGGTCTTTGTGTTTAAAGGTCTTCAGGCACTTTCCTGTCTCTATATCCCACTCTGAAAGGGAGGGGGAGAGAGGGGTAGGTGCACGGAGAGGGCGGCAGTGGGGCTCCACACCCCATCGCAGAAGCTAAGATCAGCCGAGCCCATCGTGTCAGACCCCGGAAGGCTTCACCTGGCCCGGCAGCTCCAGAGGCTTACCCACAGCCCATGTACCTGCAACCCAGCGCTCCCCGAACACAGCCCTTAGGAGAGCCGGCAGCGCATGGACCTTGGCTCTGACCCTGGAACTTAGCCTCGGGGGCCAAGAGTCGGACAGCTCATGTCTAATAAGCCTCCTCATCTCTAATAAGCCTGAAAAATGCTTCCTGTGGAGTGGATTTCAGGAAAATCATGGCAGACGTTCATGTCCTCATTCCTCCCGGATGCTGACCCACACCTTCTATCCCCCAAAGGAAAGAAAGTTGTCTCTCCTCATTTACATTTTAAAATATTTCTGAATCTGACTTTTCGATTTTACTTTTGCGAGACTGTCACAGCTCAGGGCAGGTCTACTACTGCTGCCACACAGACAGCGTCGGAGCCACTGTACCCCATTCTGTAAGTGTTGGGTGGGTATGTGTCCCTGGGTGGGTGGGAGAGCCGAGCTTAAAGGAAGAAGCTGAAAGCAGGCACCACGAATTCAGGGGTGAGGGCATTAAAGCCCCCGAAGAACCTTCCTCCTCGGGTAACAGAACATGTAACCTAGGACCGGCGAGTAACCATAGCTGGCATCCACGCTGCACTAGCTGTGAGCCGGGCGCCACTCAAAGCGCCTGACAGGCATTAACTCATCTTCACAAGGCAGAGCTGTTACTGTTCCTCACTGTACAGATGGGGAAACTGAGGCCCAGAGAGGTTCTGGAACCTGCTCAAGATCACACAGGTGGTAAGCAGATTGAGCTGCGATTCGAACCCAGGGAGTCTGGGTCCACAGGCCACGCTCCTAACCATTAACCAGAACTATGTGAGTACAATTTTCTACACTTGTTTTTAAGTATATATTGGCCCTTTTATCAAACTAGAAGTGGGAAAATTGAAAGATGAATTAAAGGAGTTATTGGTAAGGTGTCCTGACTTAAAGAATTTTTAAAGTGGGGGGCGGGGGTACCCTTCAGGTCTCTAATTGTCTCCTTTTTGTTCTATTTTCGTAACCCAGGAAGGTGGGAAGAGCCCAAGCAGGCTGGCTGGTAGCTGGGGCCAGGATTAGGGTGGAGTGGGAGATCTTCGGATACTTTTTTCATTGTGTATTTTGCACGTTAATTTTGACTTTTAAAATATTGCATTACAATAAGCATCTTGATTACTGAGGTTTTTTTTCTGTCCCCTTAAATTTTGCACCCGAGGTGAGGGCCTAACTCCCCTTGCCCTATAGCCCTGCTGGTGGCCCACAGGACTCTCTCAGCTGAGTGGGAGGTCACGTCCACCCTTCCATCTTCAGAGCCTCATCCTTCATCCTGTCTGCTTCACCCCTCAAAGCAATCACGGCAATGAGACGCTCGGTCAGTCGGGGAGGGCAAAGAGGTAGGGAGTAGGGCTTCCCAGGCAGCTCTGAGCATCTGTGTGTGTCCCACCAGCCCACTGTCCCTTTCCCGTCATTTTCCTCCGCCCACTCCTAACATGCTGTGGGGTTCCTGAGGCCCTGGCTTCTCTTCTCTTTCACTCTTTCCTCGTGCTCTGCAAAGGAAATCTCACCCACACCCGGGGCTTCCACCTCTCACTGTACTTGGTAACCACCAAGCTGACCCATCTGGGGCTGCATCCACCTCCTGCTGCCCTCCCCCGGATGTCCGCGGTAATCCCACGCTCAACGTGTTAGCGTCCTAGTGCTGCTCTAACAGATTACCACCAGCTTCGTGTCTGAAAACAACACATGGATTATCTTACAGACGTTCGGCACGACTTCGCAAGGCTAAAATCAAGGTGTCAGCAGGGCTGTGTTCGTTTATGGAGGCAGCTCTCGGGGTTGGGCGGGAAGGAATCCATTTCCTTGCCTTTTCCACCTTCTAGGGTCACCCACATTCCTTAGCTCACGACCCCCTTCCTCCACCTTCAAAGCCAGCAACACTGTATCTCTCTGACCACTCTTCATAGTCATGACTCCCTTTGATCACAGGTAAGAAAATGTCTGTTATAACGGATCCACGTGATTACCCATGGGCCCACACCAACAACCCGGGAGCATCTCCCCATTTTAAGGTCCTTAACTTCAGTACATCTGCAAAGTCCCTTTTGCCATGCGAGGCACAAGATGACACAGCTGCCGGTGTCCGGGATTAGGACGTGACCATCTTTGGTTGGCCGTTCTTCTGCCTGCCACACTCAACGTGTCCAAAATGGAAGCCTTCACCCCCTCCTCCTTCCCTCCCCGCCACCCGACTCTTCCTCTGAAGCCCCGTTTCCATTAGCGGTACTTCCAGATACCCAGAGGCCTGCGTTATAAAGTCTGGCCTCACCCTTTGCCCTCCTCTCTCACTTTTCATCTCCAGCTAGTGTTGAAGTCCCGCCAGTTCTCCTTCTAGAAGTCTCCCTTCTCTTTGTACCATCTCGTGTAAACTCGCATCCATCTGACATCTTCACACTTGCCTGTTCTCGGATATTCTGAAGACATCACAGGTTCTCTAGACTGAGTAAGTACCTTAACTTGCCCCCTGTCCCCCGGAGTCACCACCTCTCCAAATCCTTCTTCCACGATATCACCAGAGCAATCTTTCTCGAATACACATTTCATCGTATCAATCCTCAGCTTAAAACGCATCTACCGCCCCCCACGTCTTATAGAATAAAGTTCAATTTCCAACCACGACGCAGAAGGCCCTTGACAATCTGGCCCCAGACAAACGTACCCGCCTGATCTCCAACACCACACGCTGCAGCCCAGCTGTACAGAGCAAAGGGAAATTCCCCAAGTTCTTCATGTTTTTCAATATTCTGTGATTTGCCTGAGGTGTTCCTTCTGCTTGGAACGCTCTACACTCTCCCTCTGCGTGTAGAACTACTCCTCCTCAAGATCACACTCAAAGAGCACCCTGCCTGCAGTGCTTTCCCTTTTACTCTTATTTCTACGGTCCCTTAGTCCTCCACAAGCTCATTGGAGCACACGTTTTAGAGCCAGACAGCCCTGCGTTCAAATCCCCACCCGACTACTTAGCAGCACTGATTTGGGGCAAGTTGTTTTTCTCTCTGAGTTGTGGATTCCTTATCTGCATCCATCCCATAGGATTCGTTTTTTCCTCTCTCCCTCCTTTTTTTCCTCTTCTTTTTAAAATTGAAGCGTAGTTAATTTACAATCACCCCATAGGATTCTTGTGAGAGTTAAATAAGATAATGTATGCAAAGCACCTATCGCAGTGCCTGTCTCAAGGTTAGTACTCAATGAATGGCAACAGTTATCATTCACATATTTACTATAATCCCCCATTATATATTTCTACATGTGTCTCCATTAGAAGACCATGAGACTCTTGGGGAAATAAAAAGCCACATCGGAAGGGCCATATCATAAGCGCTTTTTTCCTTACCGCCTAGCACAGCACCTGGCATTCAATCAACAGTTGTTGAGTGAATGGGTCAACGGATACATGGACGGTTGAAAGGATAAATGACCGCCCATAGAAATGAGCAAAACAAGTCCTTTGGCAACCCATGGATTTGGGGAAACTTCTTAGAGAGTTGGAGGTGTTTCTTTCTCACCTTTTACCTGGCAATCTTTTGCTCCAGATGCGAGCTTGTTCTTACACACGTCCATGCAAGTGATAGTCCCCTGGTGGCCACTGAAGATGCGTATGCAAGCCCCACTGTTCAGATCCCAGTATCTGCAGGAATCAGGCCAAAAAAAATAATAACAATAAGTTTTTGAGATTTTCTGAGGGCCCAAGGGATCAGACAGTACAGAGCTCAATAGCGAGTTGGAAGGCAGCAGAGCGTTATGAGTCCAAGGCCTGGATCTGAACCCCAGTGGCAGCACCTATCAGCTGTAACTTTGGGAAGGTTACTTAATTTCTGAGTAAGCTTCATTTCCCCATTGGTAAAATGGAGATGATAATAATAGTAGTTACCTCACAGGGTTTTTGTGAAGAATTAAATACACTAATGTAGTGACTGTCAACCAGGGGTGATTTCTACCCCCAGGGGTGATTCCCACCCCCTGTGACAATGTCTGCAGGCATTTTTGGTTGTCACAAGTTGGTAGGGAGGTGCTATTGGTATGTAGCATGCAAGGTCCAAGGATGCTGCTAAACATCCTACAATTCACAGGATGACCCCCCACAGGGAGGATTTTCCAGCCCCAAATGTCCACGGTTCTGAGGTTGAAAAACTCTGCAGTAATGCATGTAACACTAGAACAATGAGCAGTGTGTAGAAAATAATTGATAACTGTTAGCTGGTATTAGGTGGAAGGGTCCCTAGAGTGGTCACCAGGCTCAGAATCCATGGCACTGATTCAGTGGTAGAGCTGACCTTCAAACAAGAACAACACAACAATTGACCCGAGCCACTAGAATATTTTACGTGCATTTCTAAAGCATATCTAAGCGATAACGTGGGAACGTGTACGAGTCACACTGTTTTTTTGTTTGTTTGTTTTTGTCTGTTTTTTGGCCACGCAGCTTGTGGGATCTTAGTTCCCTGACCAGGGACTGAACCTGCGCCCTCGGCAGTGAAAGCACAGGGTCCTAATCCCTGGACCGCCAGGTAATTCCCAGAGTCACACTGTTTTTTAATACGCAAACCTGCCTGAGGTCTCTCAACTATCATTAATGCTGACTTCCACTTCAGCCAAATGCCTTTGTGACAGGACAAAGTATCAATATAATGTCAAGATGGTGGGTTCTGGAGCCAGGCTGCCTGAGGTCCAATCCCAGGTCCATCACTTACTAGCTGTGTGATCTCGAATAAGTTACTGACTCACTCTGTACCTCAGTTTCGTCATCTGTAAATGGGGGATAGTAATGGTACTTACCTCAGTTATTATGAGACTTGGCACATAATAAATGATTAATAAATGGGTTTTTTTGTTCTGTTTTTCTTTAGATTTGTTAGGCTTTTCCTTCTAATATTCCTAAAGGTCCTATGGCTTTACCTGCTCGTCAGAGCCTGCTCCGCACCCACAGTGTGTTCAACAATGTCCCACTGGTCTGAAAAAAAAAGCATTTTTTTTTAAATTTATTTTTGGCTGCGTTGGGTCTTCGTTGCTGCACGCAGGCTTTCTCTAGTTGCGGCGAGCGGGGGCTACTCTTCGTTGTGGTGCGTGGGCTTCTCATTGCAGTGGCTTCTCTTGTTGCAGAGCACGGGCTCTAGGCGTGTGGGCTTCAGTAGTTGTGGCACGTGGGCTCAGTAGTTGTGGCTTGCAGGCTCTAGAACGCAGGCTCAGTAGTTGTGGCGCACAGGCTTAGTTGCTCCGCGGCATTTGCGATCTTCCTGGACCAGGGCTTGAACCTATGTCCTCTGCATTGGCAGGCGGATTCTTAACCACTGTGCTACCAGGGAAGTCCCAAAAAGCATGTTTTGAACTTCTGTTTCTAGCAACATGGCCAACCACATGTCCAGGTTGTTTTCGTAATTTATGCAGAAAAGGTATTGATATTTGAGAAACACTTTTAGAAAAATAGGAATGGAAGGGACTTCCTTGCCTTAGCAAACTTATAAAAGAAAGTCATAACGGCAAGCATTAGACTTAATGGAGAAAAAACAGATGTACTCCCTTCAAAAAGGGGAAAAAGATAAAGATGCCTTTAACAGCTACTGCTTAACTATGAGGCCAAGGCAAAGTTAGAATGAAAGAAAAAGAAAAAAGCGTAAGTATCAGAAAAGAAGATAATATATTGCCATTATTTCCAGTTGATAAGATCATCTACATGGAAAAACCAAACCAACATACATAATTTGAGGTTAGCAAGGTTGCTGGATACAAGATCCACCTATAAAAATCAATACCATTTCTCAATACCAGCAATAACCAACTTTAAAATATAAATGAAAATAACATACCACTCAAAATAGCAATAAAATTATAAAGTTTACAAGTATTAAATAAGACTACACAAGACTTTTATAAAGAAAAAGTTTTAAGTTCTAAGAAAGAACAAAGAAATGAATGTGTTGCCCAAATTGTTTATAAATTCAATGCAACTCCAATTGAAAGTCTAGTTAGATTTTTCAAGTCGGTAAACTTACCCTAAAAACTCAAAAAATATATACCATAGCTAGGTTATATAAAAAAAGGAAAGTGAAGTGTAAAACTTGCCCCACCATCACATACTAAAACTTTCCAACTGCATAGCTAAATACAAAACAAATCAAAAAATTTTAAAACAGGTTAGTCCCAGGACTTCCCTGGCGGTCCAAAGGTTAAGATTTCACCTTCCAGTGCAGGGGGTATGTGTTTGATCCCTGGTCAGGGAGCTAAGATCCCACATGTCTCGTGGCCATAAAACCAAAACATAAAAAACAGAAGCAATATTGTAACAAATTCAATAAAGACTGTAAAAATGATCCACATCAAAAACAACAACTTTAAAAAAAATCTTTAAAACAAAACAAAACAGGGTAGTCCCAATCAGAATCCTAGCAAGTTATTTTGTGGATATTGACAAACTCATTCTAAAGTTTATAGGAAGAGGCATGAGACCCAGAATTGCCAAAACAATATTGAAGGAGGGGAACAATATTGGAGAACTGACACTACCTGACTTCAAGACTCACTACAAAGCTATAGTACTTAAGACAGTGTGGTATTGGTGAAAGAATAGACAAATAGATCAATGGAACAGAACAGAGAACCCAGAAACAGACCCATGTAAGTACAGTCAACTGATTGCAAAGGTAATACAATGGAGCAAAGAGAATCTATCCAACAAATGGTTCTGGAACAACTGGACGTCCACATGCCAAAAAAAAAAAAAAAAGAATTTAGCCACAGACCTTATTACATGCTTCACAAAATTTAACTCAAAATGGATCATGGACTTAAACATAAAACACAAAACTATAATATTCCTAGACGATAACATAGGAGAAAACTATGACCTTGAGTTTGGCGATGACTTTTAGATACAACACCAAAGGCATGACCCATGAAAAAAAGAACTGATAGACTGGACTCCACTAAAATTTAAAATAGCTACTCTGCAAAAGATAATGTCAAGGAAATTAGAAGACAAGGCACAGACTGGAAGAAAATATTTGCAAAAGACACATGTGAAAAAAAAAAAAAAGACAAGTGATAAAGGACTGTTATCCAAAATACACAAAGAACTCTTAGAACTCAACAAAAAGAAAACAAACAACCAAAACAAAAACTGGGAAGAGCTAAATAGACATTTCTCCAAAGAAGACATACAGATGGCCAACAGGCACATGAAAAGATGCTCAACATCGCTAGTTATTAGAGAAATGCAAATCAAAACTGCAATCAGGTATCACCTCACACCAGTCAGAATGGCCATCATCAAAAAGTCTACATGTAAGAAAATAAATTACAAAAAAAAAAAAAAAAAAGACAGAGGAAGAGAGAGAAATTCTTACAAAATTCGTTCAGGGGCTGTGATGCAACCTGGATTGACCATATCTAGACCCACAGCTGGATGAGACATAAGGGTGGACACTCTTGGGGCTGAGAGGTTTGGTGAGGTTGGGTGAGCAAACGCAGACCCTTTAAAGTAATACTGCGTGGTACCCATCCCATGGGTCCCAAATCTCCAGGTTCAAGGGCATCTTCCTACACCAAAACATGCATGAGAAACCCAGAAGATGGTACACCGTGTGATCGGGAAAGGTTTCTAAAACGCACCTCATTTCTCATCTCCTTGTGCTCGGGTTCGCCATTCCAGCGCTTTACTAACAATCTCCCCACTTGGAGAATCAGCACCTTTCACCCCCTGTTTCATACAGGTTGCAATTTGTCCTCAGGATGAACGGGAAGAGGGGGAACCAATGAGAGACTAGCTCTAGGTGTTTGGAAAGGCACATGTCACTCTAATTTCCAATCAGGAAGAAGAATTAACCAAAGGCTCAGCCTGCCCCCCCCCCAACCAGAATAGGGCCTGAAGCAATCATGCGGTTTTGCGGCCAGCTCCCAAAAAACCGAGTTGAAAAATGGAGCTCAGGGGCACTGCAATTCACAAAGCTGCAGGGTTATAAATGATAACTATTGTCCAAAAATATATTGAGGTAAGGCAACGAAGAGGATTTGAAAGCAAGGCAGAATTGCAGGAAACAGTTTTCAAGAGGTAGATTGGAATCGCCTTTAAAGCACATGAAAAGCGGCAAAACGTCGACTATGATGCAGTTGGCCGGGAAGGGCGTATGCGTTTTCTCCTGAATATATTCAGGAAGGAACGCATATGCCCTTTTTGGCCAACCAAACAAGCGGGCAAGGCAAATCAGCACTACAAAGAAGTCTCACTTCGCATCGATCAAAAGGGCCATCCTGAAAAAGTGGAAAAACCAGAAATGCAGGACAGGCCATGGAGAAATGGGAGCCTTGTTACGCTGATGGGAGGGATGTAAATTGCCAACGGCCACCCTGGAGAAGTGTATGGTGTTTCCTAAAACATCTAAAAAACAGAGTTACAGAGCATACGGCACTTCCACTCACGGGCTTATATCTTGGGAAAACCAAACATCGACAGGACACAGGCACCCCAGAAAAAAAAAAAAAAAAAGTCTACAAGTAATAAATGCTGGAGAAGGTGTGGAGAACAGGGAACCTGCCTACACTGCACTTTTCCACAGTGCAGCCACTGTGGAAAACAGTATGGAAGTTCCTTTAAAAAAGCTAAAATAGAGCTACCATATGATCCAACAATCCAGCTCCTGGGCATATATCTGGAAAAAATGAAAACTCTAATTCAAAAAGATACACGCACCCCAATGTTCATAGCAACACTATTAACAATTGCCAAGTCATGGAAACAACCTAAGTGCCCATCAACAGACAACTGGCTTAAGATGATGTGGTATATATATATATACAATGGACTATTACTCAGCCGTGAGAAAGAACAAAATATTGCCGTTTGCAGCAACATGGATGGACCTAGAGAATATACTTAGCGAAGTAAGTCAGATGGAGAAAGACAAATATATGATATCACTTACATGTGGAATCTAAAAAATAATAAAAATGAATCTATATACAAAACGGAAACAGACTCACAGACTTAGAAAACAAACTTATGGTTACCAAAGTGAAAAGGGAGGGTGGGAGGAATAAATTAGGAGTATGGGGCTAAAAGATTCAAAGTACTATACATAAAATACATACACAACAAGGATTTACTGTAGAGCACAGGGAACTATATTCAATATCCTGTAATAATCTATAATGGAAAATAATCTGAAATATATATATGTATGTATTTCAGCTTTACTGTACACCTGAAACTAACACAATATTGTAAATCAAATATACTTCAATTTTTTTTAATGGGCCAAAGATCTTAACAGACATCTCACCAAAGAAGACATCCCAAAAAGATACTCCACATCTCAGGTCATCAGGGAAATGCAAAAAAAATAACAAGACACCACTACACACCTATCTGAATGGCCAAAATCCAGCACACTGACAACATCAAACGCCGGTGAGGATGTGAAGGAACAGGAACTCTCAATGATTGTTGGTGGAAATGCAAAATGATGCGGCCACGTTGGAAGACAGTTGGCGATTTCTTACAAAATTAAACATACTTTACCATGTGACCCAGCAATTGTTCTCCTTGATATTTACCCTAAGAATCTGAAAACTTATGTCCACACAAAAAACTTGTAAATGGATATTTATAGCAGCTTTCCTCATAACAGCCAGAACTTAGAAGCAACCAAGATGTCCTTCAGTAGATGAATGAATAAATAAACTGTGGTCCATCTGGAAAGTGGAATATTATTCAGCATAAGGAAGAAATGAGCTATCAAGCCATGAAAGGACCCAGAGGAGCCTTAAATGCATATGACTAAGTGAAAGAAACCAATCTGAAAAAGCTATGTATTGTGTAATTCCAACTATATGACATTTTGGAAAAGGGAAAATTATGGAGCCAGTAAAAAGATCTATGGTTGTCAGGGGTTAGGGGGAAGCATGAATAGGCAGAGCATAGAGGATTTTTAGGGCAATGAAAATACTCCGTATGATACTATAATGATGAACACATGTCACTATATATTTGTCCAAATTCATAGAATGTACACCACCAAGCATGAGCCCTAAGGTATACTATGGACTTCAGGTGATTATGATGTGTCAATGCAGGTTCATCAAATGTAACAAATGTACCACTCTGATGGGGTATCTTGAGAATGGGGCAAAGGGTATATGGGAAACCTTTGTACCTTCCTCTCAATTTTGCTGTGAATGTAAAACTGCTCTATAAAAACTATCTTTTTTAAAAAGGCGGTTTTGATGCAAGAACAGAAAAACAAGCCAACAATACTGTGTTGTATGTTTGAAAGTTGCTGAGAGAGTAGATCTTGAAAGTTCTCATCACAAGAAAAAAAACTGTCACTATGTGTAGTGATGGATGTACCTAAATTCACTGTGGTAATCATTTTGCAATATATGCATATATCAAATCATTATATCGTACACCTAAAACTAACACTTTCTGTCAATTATACCTCAATAAAAAATTTAAAAACTCATGCACATGGGTACCAGGAGACACATCCAGGAATGTCTATGGCAGTTCTCTTTGAGAATAAAGAACTATAAACAATGCAAATATCTGCCAACAGAAGAGTACATAAATGAGCTAAGATGTATTCATCTAATAAAATACTGTATCTCAGTGAAAATAAATTAATTACTGCTACCTACATCATACAAACGAATCTCAAAATCACAGTTCAGTGCAAGAATCAAGTACAGATGAACTTTTAAGACACAATTCCATTTATGTTAAGTTCAAGAATGGACAAAAGTAATTAATATATCTGCATATATATAAACAGGCAGCAAAACTATAAAGAAATACAAGGGAATAATTAGTATAAAATTTAGGATAACATTACCTCTGGTTGGGAGGAAGAAAGAAGGAATAAGAGAAAGGCACATAGGGGATTTAGGGAATGGTAACACCCTATTTCCTGGACTGAGTAATGAGCACATGGGTGTTTATAATATTGTTTAAAAATATACATATATATATATATTTAACACTATTTTGTTTCCATACCCACAAAAAACTACTTTCCCCTGAAGAAATCTATAAAAAGAAATATAAATTATGCCTTCATCTAAGAATGCTAAAGAAAATACTTCTTGAGTCACAGTCTTCAGCTAGAAAATAGATCTGATAATTGCCATAAATCTATCTCATCCAAAGTTTAAACAATATACAAATTTTTGGTTTTTATCTTGCCAAAAAAAACGTGGGTTATTCTAAAAGTCAGTGTAATTTAGGATAACTTTTGCATAAATACAAAAAGGTAGAAGCATGCATGCTCTTTCCACAAGCTGCTTTTAGGCCTGGGCAGGTTGGGGACCACAGCTTTCTTGGACCACTTACCTGATACTCAGGTCATAACTCCCGCTCAGGAGAAAGTTTTCCTCCTCACACAGGAAGAGGGTACGGACACTCCCAGTGTGGCCTCGGAACTTGATGGGTATCTGCTTTATGTGTATGATGTCCAGAAGCTGGATCTTCCGATTGGACGACATAGCTAACAAATCTCCCCCAGAATAGTGGATGACTCTGTTTCGGTCCCACCTGAGTTGCCAGGAAAAGGATGATCCATGGAAAGAAGAGTTAGTGTCCTTCCTAGAACTCACTTAGCACAGTGCCTTTCACCTGCAGCAATGCTGTAATGGAAAATCCAGGGCCTTCCAACAAGGGATATAGCAGAAGGCAAGGCCTAGTGTTAACGGTCCCTGATGGATCCCCACCTCACACCATAACAAAAATCCATTTCAAACAGATTTAAAACCTAAACACAAAAGGCAAAACTATTTTAATAATTTCTGCTAATGTATGATAAATCATCAAGACACAGAACAGAGTATGCAGCATTTCCCACCTTATCTGACCATGGCAACCTTTTTTCATGGAAAACCTCAGAGGAACACACTTGGGAAGCCCTATACCCACTGCATGTCCCACTGTTGGGTTTTTTTGTTTTTTGTTTTTTTCCCTTAACCAATATCCAGTGAGCATATATTAGGGGCAAAGTCCTGTGATAATAGGTACTAATGGGAAATACAAAGATAGATGAATAAGATATGAATGGACCTTGCCCTCAATGAGCTTACAGTCCAACAAAACAGGGTGAGTTGAATTAATTTTCCAATCATAAGATTATTAGCAAATAGATAAAATATGAGCAGGATGACCAAATAATCTATTGTCCAAACTGAGATTTTTTCATTGTGAAAGGGGACACTATTGTTAATTATTTGAGGACCACAGAGTAAAGTGGAATTGTTTCAGTAAACAGGGATGTAAAGTCACTCTAAATATGAGGAGCACTTCCTGACATTTTTGTCCTCATTCCGTTTGTCCTATCTAGAGTTCAACCAGTCATCTTCTCTTCTAAAGAGCACGTATCACCACACTATCCATAAAATCTCAGCTCTGCCTTTTCCCACCTGCTCTGTCTTCCCCCTGCTGGCTGGTCAAGAAGCAATTTGTTAGTAAGGTTCACAGCCAAAAATAGAACGATGATGGCCTGCACAAAACTTCATGAATAAAGAGTGAAGTCCTAGGTCTAAAGTATGGCAGAAAGTTGCCTATTAAAGGGTCTTCTTATGGCATATTCAAATGATGCCACACTAGGTAGTTATCATAAATACCATTTTCATATTTAACATGGGAAGACATTCACAGTACCTTGCCAGAGTGGGTTACAGAACTATGTAGAGCATAGCCCCATTTCTATTTAAAATATGTATTCATAGAGGCAAAGAAAAAATTCTAGAATAGACATCAATATTAATGGTAGTTATCTCTATGTGACAAGATTGTAGGAGAGCTTTCCTTTCCTCTATACATTTCCTGGCATTTAGTGGATTTTTTTTTCCAATAAGGATATATTACTTCTAAAATAAGAATTAAACAGTAAAGATATTTTTTAAAAAGATTTCATGCCTGTGAATTGTGCAAAAGCTTGTTGGTCAGTGTACCGAAAATGTATAAGGGGAGAGCGACCTCCAGCCAATGCCAAGAATGGTGCAAAAATCAAGCACCTATTCTCCAAATGGGATCTCATGTGGGTTTGAGGCTGGGGCTTGAGGTGAGGAAGGATTGCCTTTCCAAGTGAGCAAAGGTCATGGGAGTCCTCAGATGCCCGTGAGGGTAGTTCAGGGGTCCCTGGAGACCTGGATTCTGACCACAGTACCTACATGTCAGAGAGAATGCGGATGTTGTAAGTGCCACAGAAGACATTCCTCTCCTCCATCTGCACCTGCTGAGTTTCCTCGTTCTGGTATGCGGTCCACAGGTCGTAGTCATTCTAACAAGGGAACACTTACAGTCAAAGGACGGCAGCAACCTGACCCCAGACACGCATCCCTGAGACTCTCCCCTGGCGAGGGCACAGGGGCCCAAGAGCTCCTCCCCTTCAGGCTGTGGCCGCTGCTACGTGGTGATGGGGAGGGGCCCGTGAGCAAAAGGAACCCCTGAGTGAGAAAATACTGAGTTGAAGGTCCTGATCCTTCTTCCCCCTCTGATTCTGCGGAACTTCCGATGTTGCTGATAGCACAACTTTTCCAAAAATGAGCTCACGACCAGGATGCACACAAAATAAAGTCACCGGTGCCCATTTCACAGAAGCCGGGGTTTCGAGTTCCTGTTGTGTGTGCACGAGACAGTACAGAGCGTACTCGTGGGAACTCAAGTCACATGTGAAATTCCTGTTGCACGCTCTACACACTTGTGTGTCAAAGTTTTCATACATCTGCAACCTTCATTTCTCCTTACAGCTGCCTCACAACGTACATCACTTGCCCCACAAAGTATTCTCACCATTTTACAGATGATGCATCTGAGCCTCAGAGAGGGGAAATCAATTTTATCAAGTCTCAACAGGGGTGTTCCCCGTCCCTTTCCAACATTCCTTCCCTTCCTTCCTTCCTCCCTTCC
Organism: Balaenoptera borealis; assembly: GCF_965194805.1. Classification (NCBI taxonomy): domain Eukaryota; kingdom Metazoa; phylum Chordata; class Mammalia; order Artiodactyla; family Balaenopteridae; genus Balaenoptera; species Balaenoptera borealis. The sequence goes on from NC_138879.1 coordinate 58,558,920, forward strand.
TCCCTCCCCACTCCCTCCCTTCATCACACGCTTTCTGAGTAGCTATGGCCCTCCAGGGATGCTAAATTCTGGTATAGATGACTCAACTGGAATTCCAGTTCCAGTCTTCTTCCCGGCCTCATTCTTCAACCTCAAAAAGCAGAAAATAGCAATCACACTAGCAGGAAACCAATAAGACAAGGTGAGCTTATGATGAAAGCAAAGAGGACCACAGCACCACGTTTGTGTCTGGAGACCTGTCTTCCTTCCCAACCTCAGCCTTCTCTTCCACGCCCGTCCACTCTTCCTCAGCCCATTCTCCTTCTCGATCTTTCACCACGTCCTGACGTCCACACAGAAGTCTCCCCCCAGAAGAATCCATCAGCCTGCTTCCCCTCGCGTGTTCAGGCAGCTCTGATATCCTGCCTTGAATTAAACGAGGCTTCCCGGGCTTCTCACAGCCCAGGCTGGAATTCCTTGGCTCTTGCTCACCCACTGAGCTTTGAGAGCCTGGAGGCTACTCGGTGGAGCCGATGGGGTGAAAAAGATCTGGGTTCGAATCCCGGCTCTGCCGTGACCAGCTAGGAGACCTTGGGTAAGTGTTCTAACAGCACAGCCTCATTTCCACACCCACACACTGGGAGCAACGCTGTTCACCCGACCCATCGTGAGGATGAGGCAGCTCACGGAAATCAAGCACAGGCAGTACCCGCCGCAGCCGCCAGCCCGGAAGCCCTCGCCACTCGCCTCCGCCTCTTCCCAGCGCCCCTCACTGCTCAGTGCCACTGCTTCCCTACCGCTCTCCATACCTTTACCTGTTTCTCTCTCTCTTCTTAAATGAATTATACATTTCTAAGCATCAAACACTGTCTGGGTAGTCCTTGTTTGTCTGGCAATTACTGGCTACATCACCTAAGGAAGAAGGGTGTTGGTCTTGTTACGCTTAACAGAGCGACGGGCTTGGAAAGAGCGGGTCAGCCTTGAACTTATGTCTCTCTCGCTCCAGTGGAGGCCTGACACTCTGTTTCTTCATCTATAAAATGAGTGGAGGGGCCAACTCAAAGCTTTCAAAACTTGCAGGTCCACAAATGTGCTTTCTTTGGCCCATGTAGTGTTTTGTTTTTTTTTTTAATGCTTTTAATTGGTTGCCAGCATTAAAGAAAAGCAGGAGCTGTCCCGTGATAATTCAGATTTCTCACTTCCCTTGAAAGCTCAGGCGGCCTGGGAAGCCGGGGTGCACAGTCTCCCGTGGCAATACTCAGCTGGACCTGGGTAGTGACTGGACCCCCCAGAGTCACCACGGTCCCATCATCCTGCTGCCCTCCCTGCCCCCCTCCCTCCTTGTGTGACCAGAACGGCCTCTACAGACTAAGAACTGGACCCTTCTCTTTCTCAACTTCTAATTGAAACTGCACAGTCTTCCTATGGAAAGCTACAGTCTGACCACCCTTGTTAAGTATCCTTTTGGGGCCCATTGACTAGATTTCAAAATAGAAGGCCCTTGAGCAGAGAGGAGGGGGCAGGAGTCCACTGGTTTGGGGAATGACCATCACGCCTGAACGGGCAGAACCCAGAGCTCAGAGTCTTCCATCTGAGACACGATACTTTTTTTGTTACTGCCCGAGATTTTGTAGAGAGGTCTGAGGCTAAGTAACTCCTTCCGTCCTAGAACCAGAATGAACCTGGAAGTGAGAGGTCAGAAAGCTCAATTCATTCTGGACCCTGGACATTTGGGGACGGCCCTAGCCCTGCCCTCATGTCCTCAATCCCGAGCGACAGACCCCCCTGCAGCCTCTCAATGCAGGGACAGAGGTGGTGAGGAAAACCCCAGCTCCTGGCTCTGAGCTCCCCACTAGATGACAGATGCCATGGACACAGGACCTGACGTGGGAGCTGCAGTCAGGAAGAACCCTGAGAAGACAACCAAATCAGCCCCCTCATTTAACAGAAGAGGTAGTTAAGGCTTAAGGAGAGAAAGTCACTCGCTTAAGGACACACAGCACCCAAATGTGGTCTCCCTTAGGGAATGTTGCCTCCCATACCCTACATCCATATGCTCTAACCTACACCCTCCCATACCCTACTTCCATATGCTCTATCCTACACCCTCCCATACCCTACATCCATATGCTCTAACCTACACCCTCCCATAACCTACATCCATATGCTCTATCCTACACCCTCCCATACCTTACATCCATATGCTCTAACCTACACCCTCCCATACCCTACATCCATATGCTCTATCCTACATCCTCCCATACCTTACATCCATATGCTCTAACCTACACCCTCCCATACCTTACATCCATATGCTCTATCCTACACCCTCCCATACCCTACATCCATATGCTCTATCCTACATCCTCCCATATCCTACATCCATATGCTCTAACCTACACCCTCCCATACCCTACTTCCATATGCTCTATCCTACATCCTCCCATATCCGACATCCATATGTGAGGGCTGAGTCTGGACTTCAGCCTTCAATGGCCAGTAGGAAAGGACGCCCACAGTCGCTTGCCCCAGGTGCCATCGGAACCCACCTTCGTTCTCAGTTTCCATTTCTGATTTTTCACGCGTAGGTGCTTCCCGTCATCTGCCATCTTAGGAACTGGGATAGTAACCTTGTTGGCATAATTAGGGTCTATTCCCCTGGTGTAGGACCCCTGGGGGAAAGTAACAGAAAATGGCTACTCTTAGTTCTTCCACTCCAAGAGGAGGGGAAAAACTAGTGCTTGGCAAGATCTGAAAGATGGGTAAGTTCTGGGCAAGGAAGGCCTGGGCCTGGCCAGCTAGGCCAGTGGTGTGTGTAAACTGGCTGAATGAGGGTAACGCCCACCAAACATCTGGAGGGGGACCAGCGAGGATGGTGGGTGGTTCCCAGCTTCCAGCATGTCCCCTGGCTCAAGGCCTCCTCTCCCTCTGCTGGGAAAAATCCAAGCTACCAGGAACCCATGATTTAGGGTCAGGCTTCTGGCAAGAAACAGAAGTATAAATGCCAGAGATGGTTACTATCCAGGGGAAACTGCATTTTAACCTAAAAAAATACCTTGTGGCTCTGTAAACATCTGTGTACCTGAGGCTTTCTTACATTGCACAAGCTGCAATATGGCTCCCTGGGGAAAGTTCCCTGCTCTGTGAGGCTCCGGAAAGGCTCTGCCTCTGTCTTCCCAAGAGGTTTCTATACGTGTCATCCCTGCTAGATGCACCACCAAGGGGAGAGTAAACGGGGATATCGGGAGTCCGCACAAAAAGGCAGTTGAGGAAGCAGCAGGAGGCCAGCTCAGGGTCTACTGCAGACAGAAAGGCTGGTGCAGACATAAGGCTGGTCTACAGCTGTCCCCTCCCAAAGGAAGTACCTGCAGGAAGGTGATCTGGCGCTGGATGAAAGAATGCATGGACATGTCGGTCCTGACCTGCTGCGCCAGCACTGCCCAGTGCTGGCTCACGAACACACACCTGCTCAGGCTGTTCTTATCCAGCATACCTGGAAAACAAGAGGTGGACCTGGGGACCTCCCAACTGCGCTGCGATGGTGGCGGGCGGGGAGGGCGGGGTCTTGTGAAATCCCCCAACAGGCCCCGCATACTGAGGATAGACTTGGAGAGGTGGGCAGGCAGGTGACGGATGAAGTCGCGGTATCTGCTGACCCCAGAAGACAGCTCTCTGACGGCCTCCAGATCCACCAGCACATCGGCGGCGGGAGCCGAGCCTGCTTTGGACACGCTTGCTTTTTCAGAAGACAGCCTATTCATCTCGGAAATATACTGGAGTGAACTCTTCCACTGTCCTTCTAGAGGGAAGCCGGAGAAGGGGGCACGGTTGGGGCGTCTTTGGGGTGATTCCGGGCCGAGAGCAAGTCCTTGCCAAAAGTTGTCCCCCAAAACAGAGCTCATCAGGGTCTACCCTGAGGCCACCGGGGTTTGGTCATTTCTTCTGCCAAAATGAAAATAGAGCTTCCCCAACCAAACGCACAAGCAGTTTTCAGCGTGCCCAGCTCAAGTCGACGGCTGTGGCATCAAAACTGCCCTGCTGGTGAAATGGCATGGTGTCTGGAGTTTCCTTTAAATGAGCCCAACAAGAAAAAGTCTCAATTTCAAAAGAGGGGGATGGAGGAAATAAGATTGGTAAGATGGTGGTAATTATTGAGGCTGGATGACGGTTATGTGGGCGATGATTACACTGTTCTACCTACTTTTGAAACTTGAAAATTTCTGTATAAAAAGCGTTTCTGAATCTATGTTTCCCGTAATTATTCCGTGTATATGTCTTGCTTCAGAAACCAAGTGAGGACGGCCTTAAGGTCAGGGCCCAATTCCCCACTGCTTTTGTTTCTACCTCAAGACTGAATCGAATGCTGCAAAAATAGCTCCTGGTGGGTTAGATTCTGGAGGTGCCCCTCCCCATCCCCCCACACCAGAGGTCAGGGGCTAGACCGAGAGATTCCGGCCTGGGGCAGAAGGGGACTTAAGATCACACTGACTGATTTTATTTTATCTTTTGGCCACGCCCCACGGCATGTGGGATCTTAGCTCCCGGACCAGGGATCGAACCCGTGCCCCCTGCAGGGGAAGCGCAGAGTCTTAACCACTGGACCACCAGGGAAGTCCCACACTGACTGATTTTAATCCTTGTTTCTCCCCTTACCAGATGTGGGATTAAATGAGGGGATAAATATCACAGAGCCCAACCCACTTTGTAGGTGACAAGTGAATGTTAGTTGCCCAACTCTGTCCTCCCCAGATACCGTTGCCCTACCAGCCCCTCCATCTCCGCGGGACTCCCTCCCCATCGGCTTTCTTCCTACCAGCGGACTTACCAGTAGTGGCTGCTCCGAACCACACATTTTCGTGCAAGTTTGCTTTTCCTGTAGTTTTGGACAACGGGAAGGATGTGTGCCCGGGTCTTGCTGCCCAGCAGACTTGTGAGGTCTCGCACGGGGGCGTGTGGCCTTTCTCAGGGAAGAAAAACACATCCTTGGAGTCTGGGTCGTTCCCTGAAAAACAAAAGGCCAAGACGAGTGGCTCTTTAAGCAGGTGTGTGGAGAGGAAGTGGTAGAGAGAGATGGTTTTATTTCTACTGGCTTCTTTTTAATCGACACAAAACGGACCAGGCCAGTTATGTCTGTTTTTATTTGAGGCCTCTGAGTTACTATGTAAAAATCACAGAAAGCCTCTGTTAGCCTTTGCCAGCCCACCTGCACTGCAAACTTCATCAGAGCTCTATATACACGAGGACAGAGAGAGAATGAGAGGGAGAGAGGGAGGGAAAGAGAAAGAGAGAGAGGGAGGAGCTGGAAGAGGGACTGCTTTTCCGAAGCTTTCGCGTCATTTTCTTCAATGATATGAATAAATGCCCTTGAGTCAAATTAGAAAATTTAGTTTTTTTTCTTTCTTTTTGGCCGCACTGGGCAGCATGCAGAACTTCCTCCAGCAGGGATCGAACCCATGCCCCCTACAGTAGAAGCACAGAGTCTTAACCACTGGACGACCAGGGAAGTCCTAGAAAATTTAATTTTAAGAGAGAAACTCCCCTAGGAAAAGGGGAAGGTTGCCACAACCTGTAAATGGACTTACACAACTTTTAATACAAGGAGCTGATTCCTGCGGTGGGTAAGGACCTGTGTGTACAGATGAGGCTACTCGAGCCTGCCGCCCCTGTCCGGGGGCAGGCATTGCCCATGGGAGATGACCAGGACGGGGGGCCTGGTTTTCAACCCCCCGACTGGGTGACCACGGCCGAATCACTCAGATTCCCTGAACTTCGACTTCCTTACCTATAAAATGAAGCAGTTGGACTTATCAATCTCTAATCTAACTTACGGGATCCTCTGATTTTCTCCACCACTTCTTCATTCCAGATGATTATTCTTTTACTTCCTGGACACACCAAAGAAATCAAGGGCATATAAGGGGATCTAACTGCCCCCAAGGTCACGTAGCTTTAAACTTTCCTGGGATTCTATGAGTCTGCAAACAGGACCACAAACCAGGTCTCGTGGACAGCAGGAATTCCCCGCCCTCAAGAGCTCAACCTCCGAATCCCTCCATCTGACGCCCTCTCCCAGCCTTGTCCCAGTCTGTTAATCCTCTGCTTCTCGTACTGGACCCCCTGCAACCCCCAGTCCCTTGCCTCCTTTCTGGTTGCTTTTGCTGCCCCAGTCCAGCTGGCCAAACATTTCCAAGACCTTGTCACCGACACCCCAGACCACCGGCTCTCAAAGTGAGGTCACCAGACCAGCATCAGCATCCACTGGGAACTTGTTAGAAATGCAGACTCGTGGCCCACATCACACCTGCTGGGTCAGGACCTTTCAGGGAGGACCCCGGCCACCTGGGTTTTAATAAGCCCTCCCAGTGATTGTGATACAAGCAACGATTGAGAACGCCTACCCCAGCCTTACTTGGCCCTTCCACTACCTCCAGCCTTGGATAAACTCCAAGTCGAGGTTGGATTTTATGTGCAAGCAAGGAATACAGTGGGATGAATGAAGGAAAGCCCTAGGTTTTGACCTCTTGGCCTAGTTTCCGTGCAGTGTAAACTGAAGGGCAAAACAACTCAGTAGCACCCCCCTTACCTCCTTCTCAAACCCGCTTCAATCCCTAACCCGCTAAAGCAGGAACCGCCCCAGCATTAAGTAGCAGAGGCGCAGACCGCCATTTCTGGGCCTAAGGGATGCAGAAATCCCTTTGAAACGCCTGACAGTTGAAAGTTCCTTCTGCATTTGTCCTTTTATAATTTTCTAGCAGGAAGTCACATCCAGCAGCTTCTCCTTCGGTCAACAGCATCGGGTGTCAGGACAAAGCGCTCTGTTCTGCCATCTGGAAGATTCCCGTCTACCTAAGCTTGTCCACACCTCCCGTTCCTTGACGGGCTCCTGAAGCCCGGCCTCCTGGTCTCCGGGGACCCTTAGGTCTCTACCTGTGGCCTCGCTCACCTGAGGCACCGTTCCGCCCTCTCAGAAGCAGGGCTCTGACGACATCAGCGGCAGTGAGCAGTAGCTCGGGGTCGCACATCTGCAGCAGCAGGAGCGTGTAATTCGCCTTCGTCCGGGAGCTGCTGTTCCCAAACCAGTGCAAAATCCCCCTCATCTTCTGCTCCACCGTCTCGTCCAGCGTTTGGTTCAAGGAGGACTTGACGATTTTCCCCTCCTTCTTGCTGAGGTTGACCCGGGACCTGTGGTAGACAAAATCCTTCCCCTGCGTGGTCTGAAGGATATTTTGAAAATAGTGTAACAAATACAGGCTGTCCAGCTGCTGCAGCATGCTGACCAGAAACCTCCTCTGGGACATCCTGCCCACCCTTCGGAACCACTCTTTGGTGGAGAAGATCTTCCAGGCCAGGACACACGTCTCACACTTCCGGCACACGGGGACGGAATTGTTCCCCTTCTCACATCGAAAATAAGGGACATTCTTGAGCCTCGATTCCATGTTTTCCATGGTCCCGAGATGACCAGCTCATTTTATCCTTGCCGGCTGTCAACTGCATCAAACCCCAGAGGAACAGGAGAGGCTGATAAATATCCCAGTTGAGCCTTTTCAAATGTGAACATCTCCCAAAGAAAAAGGAAACTGCTGCAATGGGCAGACAGCTGCTCTCCCCAGAAACTGCCGTTGAGTCTGGCTTTCTGTATTGACCTCCTAGGAAACGTGCCTTTACCGTAAATCTCCTAAGCCTGGCGCTGCTGAGGGGGAGGCAGCTGCTGTATATTCTGAAAGAGCTGGTCATGTCGATTCTAGAACAACAGGAAGAGAGGTAGTCAAATTTAAATAATGTACGGACCCCTTTCAAAGGGGGAAAAAAAAAATATCGTGGAACCTGGTGTTGAGCTTCCATTGTTGTTGTTCGTGAGTGACTTTTAAATATTTGTGAATATGAAATTAGTTGGAAACGTCTGTGAATGGCTGTTTGGTTAGAATGATCCTGAATACGTTTATAGTCATCTTAACTCATCATCAAAGTGAAAACACAAATGTTTAATATATATTTGTTACGTAACTGCTTCAGAAGGTTAACCAGAAACCTCTGCAGGGAAAACTCCCTAGTGGAAAAAAAATGTCTGTGGGCCTGAGAATATATCTGGGGACTTCCAGCCTCAATCACACACCAACCCAGGTACCTGGGAGGAAGCACAGCTGAGCGGAGTGTGGGGTCTGGGGTCAGACTCCTGGGTTTGGACCCCAGCCCAGCGGCTCACTAGCTCTGTGAACACGGGCACATTATTTAACCCTTTATGCTTCAGTCTCCTCATCTGTAAAATGGAAACAACAGTAGTTCCTACTTCAGAGGCAGCGTGAGGCTGAAATGGGGTATTATATGCAGAGCACTTAGAAGATTGCCTGGTACATATTCAGCCCTTAATTAACGCTAACTATCGTCCTATTGTCATCAGTATTACTGTCATTGGGATCATTATTCTGGCCAGCCAGATAATCAATGTCCACTATGATGTTTATACACGCGTATGTACAGACATTGAGATGCATGGGAAGAAACAATATGTGTGGAGCTTTTAAAAGAAAAATGACAAGACAATGACTTACCTGTTTCATGAGATCATTACCATTTAGCACTGGCTTGTGATCCACTCAGAAGTGGTGACTTGGGCCATTACAGCCAAACATGTGAGCACACACGGCCCTCGGGGCCCCCAAAAGATGGTCAGTAATGACCCTGAAGGAGACCAGGGGCTCACTGAGATTTCCAAAACTTTTTAGTAACAAAAGCCTGTTTGCAAATTATATCTTCTGTAAAAACACAACATGCAACATAGACATAGTGATAAGTCTATTAGTACAAATTTATAAGTTCAAAAGTTGACTTGTTAGCAGGGCAGTTTTTGACAGCAACGGGCTATTCTGAAGACAAAACCTTTACACCTGAGGCCAAAGATGACAGACACTGTCTTACACCAACTTCAGACTCCACAAAATTTAAATTAGCAGCAGCTCCAGAGAACCCAGAGTCCGCAGAAAACAGCTTGAAAATCACTCCTAAATGCTGACATACTCAGAATGAAGTGTCTACAAATAATTTTCAAAAGGTCTGAGAAAAATACGCACACACACACACATATTACACATATATTCAGTGTGTGTATGTGTATACACAGAGAGAAAGAGAGCACAAATGCAACAAACTGCTAATAATTGGTGAATGTGGGTGAAGTGCATATGAGTGTTCATCATTCTACTCTTTCAGCTTTTCACAGGTTTGAAGTTTTTCAAAATAACTAATAAAGCTATACTGCTAAGTTAGGAAAAATGACTGTAATAGACTACTACCTAACCATAGCCCCTCAGCTCACCACCGCAGCCAAAATGCCCTTGCAAACGTAGGGCAACCCAGAAAAGAGTTTTGAGGACACACTGAGACAACTCTACTTCAGGTGGGACCAGGTTCACACAGTGATTCTGGTACCAAGGAGCTGGATGATCGTGAGCTCCCTGCCTGGCTTCTCTGAGCCTCAGTTTCTCCATCCTACTGATGATGAGGAAGGAGGAGATGAAGGCAGATGATGAAAATTACGCTACCTTCTATTATGAGATCAAATGTGTGAGGCCAGTTGCCTCTGCTCTTGGTGTTGTTATTACTACCCCGGATTAAACCAAAAGGTTGGCGATACCGTGAGCATGTCTAGCGCCCACATCTGGCAACCGGGCACCGATAGAGAAAGGCAGCGTAAGTCATCGCTGGGTTGGTTGGCCGTGAAGGTCTTGTAAAGAGTTGGGGTGGGGACAGGAATCAGGCCGGGAAGGAGATCAGTGCTAACAGCTCAAGCTCCTCTATCTGACGGATGCCTGGAGAAAAGGCCAGAGTGGATTAGCATCTCACCCACCAGGAAGGCCAGACAGAGGAGGGAGGCCCAAAGCGCCTGAGTATATAAGGGGGCACATTACCCCCAGAAATGCTACAAGCTGAAAGTACAATAGCTTGTTCCTAAAGGTCCAAATAAATTAGGATTTTAATCTGTGAAGCTGACAGACTTCAAAGGAGCAGTTTTACAGTCCAACTCAGCCTTGGTTCCACGCTTGAGGGCCCAACCTTGGGAGTCTGAGATTGGCTGGAATCCTGCTGCTTTCTTACTAGGGCTGTGGCCTTGGGCACGCCCCTCGGCCCCTCTGGGCCCCCATCTCTCCTCCTCTGTAGAAGATGTGTGATCACCAGTGCCCTGCAGGGTGTCGTAGGGTGAGGCTTACATTCGTTAGTGTAAGTAAGCCTGGTGGTTACTTCTGCTGCCGCCCCATCCCACATACACAGGTGTGAGCACGCACACACGTGCACACACAGCATGTCAGCCGGCTCAGGCAGGGAAACTGGAGCCATGTGAGATCGGGTGTCAGAGTTTAGAATGTGACCTTGGCGGATGGCGGGATGCGACAGCCTGATGGGTAAGCCAATGGTGGGGAAGTGGTGCCGGTGGTACCCAAAGAGGGAGGTGGGCAAACAGGTTTCACTGGAGTAAGACCCAGAGGGGAAAACACTTCTCAGAGGAAACCTTTGGGGCTGAGACGTACATCTGGAGATTTCCCAAATATCCAGGTTACGAGCAGCCTGAAGTCTCCGTGCAGTCCCCTAGCTTCCTTCTGCCCTTTGCATTCTGTTTTGTTCATGATTCTGATTAAAGCCTATACCACCCCAAATCTTCACCTCCTTTGCCGGCCCCCTGCATGGTGTAGCGAGCCCCAGAAGGCACGGCTGCTGTACCCCCATCGGCTCCACTGTCCTGCCCAATGACGTGCACCTGAGGTTCTGCTGGTTCCCACCCAGCACCTGACCTGGGTCAGATGGCGGGAAGTCAGGGAAGGGCTCAGGCTGCAGAGCAGGAGGGTCTCGGCTACGGAGCAGCAAACATACCTCCACCCCGCGACTCACTTGCCGCCCTCGGCTGCCCGCCTCTGTAGATGGAGATCATGAGTCTACCTCGCTCACAGGCGGGTGATGTGTTTGCAAAGGCACTTGATCACATGGGAAAAGCTGTACTAGGTTCATTCTCAAGAGGAAAGGTGGGAAAACCATCATGTTTGAGCCACCGCCTGCCCATCAGGTGGTGTCACACCTGTTGGCAAAGTTAACTGAGACGAGTCCTCGTTCCTGAGAAATCATGGAGTTTCCAGTTGCCATTTGCCCTTTGGTTTAAAGAGAAACAGGTGGGGAACGAGGGCATTGGCTAGAAATGTCTCCCTCTCCGGGAGGGGGAGAAACACGAGAGCACAGAAAAGTTCTGACCCGGCTGACATGGCCGGGTCCTCAAGGAGATCGGGTGACTTCCTGCTTGTTCGGAAACTCGCGGGCACTTGTTATTGGTATGAAGGGCGGAACAGATTCAAGAGAGTAGATGGGGCAGACAGAGGTTCTCAAACCCAAGCCTGCATCAGAACCCCCAGAAGCCTTGTTAAAACACTGCCCCAGAGTTTCTGATTCAGCGGGTCTGGCTGACGCCCGAGAATTTGCTGTTCTAGTAAGTTCCCAGGTGGTGCTGATGCTGCTGGTCAGGAAGCCACACTCTGAGAACCACTGACGTTCATGTCTCAGAACCTGTGAATGTAACCTCGTTTTAGAAATAAACACAAACGCTTTTTTCAAAACGTCCTACTGAGCATCCTTGACCAAGTTTTGCCTCTCTGAGCCACCAACCTTTTCATTTTCATTCCATAAAATACTACCTATCTCACAGGGCTGCAAAGATTAAATGAGGTAAGAAATGGGGAACGGTCCTCAAAATGCCAAAGCCCTCCCTACTCATCATTAACTTTAAAAACCTACGCTTTTTAATTTTTTTTAATTTTTATTTTTTGCCGGCGTCGCAAGGCATGCGAGATCCTAGCTCCCTGACCAGGGATCAAACCAGAGCCCCCACCCTGCCCCCCGCAGTGGAAGCGTGGAGTCTTAACCACTGGACCGCCGGGGAAGTCCCCAAAACTAAGCTTTTTAGAGGAAACCCGAGGGCCTCAGCAAAACTTCAGTGAAGGAATGTGGTAGCCAGCAGTGGGTGTAAAGAGGAAAGAGGATCCAGAACCTCTGGAACGTCTGACCAGCTGCGTCTACTATTATATGTTCCTGTCTATGCTTAGGGAGTTGCCAAAGACAGTGGAGGCTTCTGTGGGACATACAGAAGAGTGGCACACACTGACACAGCTTGGGGAAAATGACAGAGGGCGTAAAATTGGCCTTTGTTATCTTTTTTTTTTATTTTGTTTGTTTTAGGCGATTTTCAGTTTTTGGACCCAGGGAGAGAAAAAAGATAAGCCCATCGCTTAAGGCAATGCTAATGCTCAATTTTGCTTTGATCTTCTATATGGAGAAGAAAGGTCTTAAAACCAAAACTGAGTGGACAAAAAGAGGAACTGAAGTTCAAAACAGGTAAGGAGTCACCCAAAGGGTTCCCTTTATGAATCTGAGCGTGGCCTAAACAAATTACATCTCACGACAATGATACAATTTACCAACGTGACTGAAATCCAGGCAGTAAATTTTGAGAAATTAGGGAGAATGGTGGAAGATGAAAACAGGCAACATTGTCTTGATTTTTTAAAAGAAAAAAAAGGTAGATTCTGGAAACAGCAGGTGAGGTGTGAACTTACACCAGAATTCTAAAATGGTTTGTCAAATATTATGTGAGCATTTGGGGAAGAAAGTAAGAAGCATCAACAACCCAGCCAAGCTGATCTCACTTTCCCCCTAGAGAGCATCGTTAGAGAGGAAATGCTGACATAGTATATCCTGATCTCTGCCGCTGAAAAGTCCTTCATGGTGTCCAGTGGATAAAGGGGCATAAGGTGGACTACATTAGCAAACAGTTCTACTGATGCATAACTTATTGAATAACTAAACCCAAAAGATATTGGCTGAGGACTGCAAAATTCTAATCAATATAGGTATCAACCTAATCAATATGTATATCAACAAGAGTAAGATTTAAGAAGGAAAGGTTACCAATTCTGTAGGTGACACCAGGCTAGGAAGGAGAGCTATTACACTGGGCATAGAGTCATGAATAAAACTATCTCCGCAAGCAGCAATGATGTGATGAAATTTAAAATTCAAATTTAAAAATTTCTAAGGATACACAGTATAGCCCAGGGAACTCTACTCAATACTCTGTAATGGCCTATATGGGAAAAGAATCTAAAAAGGAGTGGATATATGTGTATGTATAACTGATTCACTTTGCCGTGCAACGGAAACTAATACAACATTGTAAATCAACTATACCCCAATAAAAATTTTCTTTAATATTTTAAAGGTCAATAAAATTCAAAGCTTTTAAATTCAATTAAAAAAGGTTCAAATCCTATACTATATAAATCCTAGAATTCAAATGTAGGGCAGGGTCTCTGGAAACGAGTCAAGTGACGCTGCAGTAAAGTACTCTTGACACAGGACCGTCAGACCGGCCAAAGAGGAAGGTACTTGCCTTGACACAGGTCACGGAAAAGACCCAGAAGTTGTATTTCCAGGGAATCCCGAAAGGGGCCTGAGGTTATGTCCCCAGAAACCCATTTAAATACAGTTTGTCATTTGCCTAAAGGTTTGATGAATGTACATCATTAATCTTAGGGAGCGCGTCTGTAGAGAGAAGGGGGATGTGATCAGAGGAGTAGAAGGTCTGGAAACCACCAAGGGAAGTGGGAGACAGAGTGAGAAGCGAAGAATAATTCCCGGGGGGGACGGTGTGAGAGCTGCCCTTGAATGAGGAATCAGACGCGTCCACACCGTCCGGGCGGCTCCAGGGGAGAGGAAGGAGCCCCGTCGCCTGAGGTCACAGAGACTAGGACTCGGACCCCACTAAGACATTCCTGCAGTCCTCACTGTACCCAAACCAGGTGAGCATCCATGTGAGGTAGTGAGCTCTCCGTCACAGCACAGCCGCAAGGCCCAGTCAGACGCGCGGGTGCAAAGCGACGGAGGCCGTAAGACGCTCTACTCCTACGAACGCAGTTCATGATGTGGCTTATTCCCGTGCACACAACACCCACCGTCGAAGGAGGAAGGCAGCATGGGGTAGTGGTTAGAAGTACAACATCGGCCCTCCCAGATCTGAATCCCAGCTCGGCCACTCACTCACCACGTGACCACGATGAACCTGAGCAAGTTCACTGACCCCCACCTGAACCACAGCTTCCCCATCTGCAAAATGGGGACGGTGTAAGCAGCTACCCCATGGGGCTGCCATGAGAGCCACGAGGGCTGACGCACGGGAGGAGCTCAGGACAGTGCCGGGGACGCCGGGCAAGCGAGATAAAGTTAGCAATTTATTCTGACTCCTCTGCAGTCTTTCGGATGGTTCTGAGGATTCCTGGTGACCACCTCTGGGCACAGTGCGCTGTTCACCCGAGCAGACAGGACATCACGAGAAGATGGTGAGGGGGACTTAGGGCCTGAGGATTACTGCAAACGTGGGGAACGGTGCTGCATGGAGCCCAAGGCGGCGGCCAGACACCCTTCCCCTCATCCTCTGACCCACGTGATTTCTAAAGCCAGCAACCGCTGGCAGGGATTCTGCCCCCCAGTCAGCCTTAACGCGCAAGCTGCCGCCCCATCTGTGTGTTAGCACAGGTCTGGGCTCTGGACCCCGGCATCTAGGGGGCGGGCTCCACCGGGGTCGGTGCCGGCTTCTCGGGTTCCTCTCCCAGATCCGCAATCCGGATGGCGTTGTCCTTCTTGGAAAGCCAGAAGGCTGGGTAGACGGGCTCCGAAAACTTACAGTCGAACCGGTGCACCAGCGTCATGGCCTCCGGCTCAACGCCGTAGAAGGAGAGGACGCCTCCGGGGAAGTCCACGTAGACCCCCAGCCTCTGACAAGGGCGGGCCCTGAGTGGGGTCTCCGTGTCACTGTGCCAGGCCGTGAACCCTTTGCCATCCCACTGGAGGCTCCAGGAGAAGTTGTTTCCGGAAATGCAACCGTTGCGTTCCTCGCCCTTGCGGTCGATGCCCTGGCACGTCAGGCCCACGTAGATGCCCGCCCCGGAGAGCTCCACCTCGAAGTAGTACCTGTGCAGGTAGAGGCTCTGCTGGGCCAGCACCTGCCGCCAGTGTGTGAACCTGCTGGGGAGGTCCGGGTACGGGTGCGCCCAGGGCGTGGTGTTGGTGACCTTGCGGTTGTCCTCCTGCAGCCGGAGGTACCTGTGTGCCGTGTCGGGGTCGAAGGCAATGTCACAGGCATCTGAGGGGACACAGAAAGTCAGGGGCTGCCAGCTGATTCAGACCCAACACTTCAAACCTAGCGAGCCTCCAAAGGACGAAAAGACATCCGTCTCCCAGACCCCTGTTCCTTCCCAGAAAAGAGGTGGGTGAAAACCAGAAAACAGAACGCAAGTGTGATATTGTGATTTACAATAAATATATATTTGGTCTCTGGTTCCCGGTTGCCAGCACAAAGCTCCCTGTAATCTCCTGAGTCTTAAGTGCACTAGGACCATCTGTTGTTCTGATATTTGGTCTTTGGCCCCTGTTCCTGACACAGAGCTCCTGAAACCCTTGTAACTTCCCAGGTTATACATGTATCTTTTGTTCTGACAAGGCAACTCTGGGTGGGCTCCTGGCGGGGGCTGGCTGGTCACCAGAAAGACCAAGTCATGACTAGAAGCTTGGAACTTGCAGCCCTAACTCCTATTCTCATGAGAAGTGAGAGGGGCTGGAAATGGAGTTAGTGGGCCACCATGCCTATGAGATGAAGCCTCCATAAAATCCCAGTAGTGCAGGGTTCTGAGTACTTCCAGGCTGGCAAACATCCACACCAGAAGGCGATGCACCCCATCTCCATGGGGACAGAAGCTCCTGCGATCGGGACCCTCCCCGGCCTTGCCCCGTGCCTCTCTCTCTCCATCTGGCTGCTCATCTGTGTCCTTTATCGCATCCTTTAATAAACTGGTGAACGTAAGTGTCTCCCTGACTTCTGTGAGCTGCTGTAGCAAATGCTCGAGTCCAACGGGGGCGGTCCTGGGAACCTCTGATTTGTAGCCAAGTCGGACAGAAGTTGTCCGTCACCTGGGGACCCAATACTCGCGACTGGCATCTGAAGTGGGGGCCATCCTGTGGGATCTGACGCCATCTCCAGGCAGTGCCAGAACCAAGTTAAGTTGTGGGACGCCAGGCCAGTGTCACGGAGAACTGCTTGCGGGGGGGCACCTCGCCCACGCAGGTCGTAAGTGGTCCCAGACCCCTTTTGACAAGTCACTCCACCTCCTTCCTTCCTGAAGCTCAAATTGCTTGGAATTTACTGTATTATTTGCTGAACTGAATCAAGAAATAAAACCTACGGATGGGCTCATGCTTTCATTCATTCGACAAATACGTCCTGAAATCCACGCACTTTTCTACCCAGCGTCGGCAGGGGTTTGGGGCAGACAGGCGCTCATACACCCACATTTGATTCACTCATTTGTTAAAATATCTGGCCAATATTTATTTAGCAGAGGAACTCTCAAGCAGTCCCCGCCCCACACATTCTCCTCCTGGTCCCAGAGAACAACACCTCCACGCACCCAGGTGCCCAAGTCCCACTCCACTTCTTTTCCCTCATCCTCCCACGTCTTGCCCCACCACACACACGGGCGGCCCTGAGTCCTGTGGATCCCACCCTCCGTGCCCTACTTCACCCCCATCTAAGCCGCCCCCAAATCTCCCCCAGAGGGTGCAGGAGTCCCACGCCGGTCGTGGTGCTCTCTCCCGCCTCCCCCGCCCAGACCTTCTCCCCGACAGGAGCTCGCTTCGGGGAGCCAGCTAAGGGGAAGCACGTCGCCCCAGCTTACAGCCTCTGACGGTGCCCCTGCCCTTAGGATAACGCAGTGACCCGCCTCCCTGGCCGCCCGGCCCGGCGTGACTGGCGCGTGCCTGCGTCAGCAGCCTCGTCTCCTGCCCTCTCCCCCTTGACCTCCACACTCCAGCAGCCTGACCTCAGACCCACCCAGCG
The DNA here is from genome assembly GCF_965194805.1 of Balaenoptera borealis. Taxonomy (NCBI): domain Eukaryota; kingdom Metazoa; phylum Chordata; class Mammalia; order Artiodactyla; family Balaenopteridae; genus Balaenoptera; species Balaenoptera borealis. Next base: position 58,575,823 of record NC_138879.1, read on the forward strand.
CTGAACCCGCTCGGGCGGCTTCGGCACAGACCGTTCCCTCCGCGGTGGGGTCCTCGCCCTGACCTGAGTCAGGGAGATCCTGACTGATCCGTTGGGATTGTGGCTGTGAGTCTGTCCTCAAAGAGGTCTCCACGCCTGCCTGTCAACGTCTCTCGGAGCACCCTGGCTTTATAACTTCCTGGTACTCATCACAGTGTGTAATTATTTATCAGTGTGTTTGTTTCATGAATGTTCTCCTTTCATTCTATCAGCTCCACATTTTATGTGGGACTCTATCCTGGGCTTCTAGCTCTGAGAAGATGCTCGGTATACACGTGCCAAATGAATGAGTGCGTTAGTACTCTTCTCATCTGGGGGACCCAGGGCTGCTTACAGCGTAGGTGATTCTATGCCTTGGGACAAGCAAACCAGAATGGGTCTGGAACATTCTGTGAGTGCCAGAAAGCAGCAATACTCTTTAGAATGTCAAGGGCAGAAGGTCAATGCTTAAAGGACAAAGAGGCCAGCTTACAAGTGGTTCCCACTGGTCAGTCAAGCTGGCAATTTGACAGAACTTGGACAGGTGAAATGATCTGAGTCCATAAAAGGCTAAAACTTCACAGCAATACTCTAGGAGCAAAAGTTAATGTCATGCATGAAAAAAGACGACTGTCATGCAACAGAAAACAGATTATAATAGGATGTGGTTCACTTTTATTTTAACGTTAAGCACAAAAGGTGTTTGGCTTCTTGTATTAACTATATCTGTTAGTAAAACAAACATGTGGGGCTTCCCTGGTGGCGCAGTGGTTAAGAATCCACCTGCCAACGCAGGGGACACGGGTTCGAGCCCTGGTCCGGAAAGATCCCACATGCCACAGAGCAACTAAGCCCGTGCACCACAACAACTGAGCCGGAGCTCTAGAGCCCGTGAGCCACAACTACTGAAGCCCATGTGCCACAACTACTGAGCCCACACGCCACAACTACTGAAGCCGTGCACCTAGAGCCCGTGCTCTGCAACAAGAGAAGCCACCGCAATGAGAAGCCTGTACACCACAACAAAGATTAACCCCTGCTAGCCGCAACTAGAGAAAGCCCGCGCGCAGCAACGAAGACCCGACGCAGCCAAAAATAGATAATTAATAAATAAATAAATTTATTTTTAAAAAAAAACACAGATGTGCTGGTGTCAGGAAGCAGGAAAGAATAAATCAAGGAAACTGTGTGGAAACCGAGAGGTCCTGGGGAAAATGAGGAGCTGTGGAAAGAACAGGAGACAGTCATCGAACCCGAGGCTCCACGTCACGACCAGAGCAAAAGGGGTTCAGGAGTTGGTCAGCCAGCGCTCACCCCCAGAAAGCAAGCAGAAGCAGGGTTCAACGGCACGTTCCAAAGAGATGAAGCAGCTGCATGTCCTAAAAGTGAGCCTTGACTACCCAGATGCAGCCCTTCCTCTCCTGGGAGATGAAACCTCCCTGCCTTGTTAACCATAAGGAAGTAAATATTGATTGGAAATAACATGTTTTCAAAACTGCTGACAGACCAGGACACTCCCACATCATGACGGGACAATGGGTTTTGCAGTTCTGGCCAAGTCAGACTTAACAGGGAGCCATTTGGGAACTAGCCAGGATCTTTGAAAGGGCCAAGGTCATGCAGGACACAGAAGGACAAAGGGACTGGACCCAGATTGGAGACAAAGAAACAACTGTGATCTTGGACCAGACTTCCAGCCAGAAAAAGGACACTGGGAGGAATACCTCGTGAAACCTGAATAAATTCCATAGATTAGTTCATAGCCTTGCAGCAATTTCATTTTCCGGTTTGGATCAGTGGACCGTTATAACGACGCTTGGAAAAACTGAATGAAAGGTATACAAGAATTCTTGGTCCTCTTTCTGCAATGTTTTCCTAAGTTTGAAACTGCTTCAAAATGAAAAGTTCAAATTTTTTTTAAATTAAACTTTTTAAAATGTACCATTTGGGCATAGACCCTGATGTTGCAAGAACCTGAAACCTACATGAGAGACGGCATCCTTGCTTCCAAAGCCTCACACGTACGTCCACACCCAGGGAGAGGGAAGTTGCTCACAACTTACACTGGAGGAACTGCTGCCTGGTGCTGGGCTCGGGTTCCGAGGTCCAGTGTTTGTGTTCAGTGAAGGCACACACCTGAGTTCCGATGTCGTACTCCTCTAGAAAATCAGAGAATTGTGCATGCACACCTGTCCAGGTGGGCAGGAGAACCTAAGAAGCAGGAACCCCCAGACCCTCTTCCCTGGGCTTCCTCGGGGAAGAAGGGTCCGGACACCAGTCACGTGTCAGAGACCCCTGCTCAACGGACCACACAAAAGTAAAACATGCTGAGGAAAGACCCCAGCCTGACTTGGATTTCACCTGAAAGTACAGGCGTCAGCAACCTCAGAAGCTAGTCTCGGAGATGCCAGCCAAGGGCGTGACGTGACTGACTCACATTCTCGGGTCTCAGTCATCAAGCTAAGTGTCCATCACTAGCACGGCTAGCCAGGGGATGGCTCTGAAAATGAGAAGCTCCCCGGTTCTGCTCTCCCTCCCAACTCCCACCTCCCCCGTCAGCCCCTCCGAGACACTACAAGCCACAGCCTCTCACCCTCCTTGGAGAACTCCTGGAGCTTCTCCTTGTAGTTCTGCAGCAACTGGATCAGGTGCGCGGTGGAGTCCGTGATAACCTTGTGGATGCCCGAGAGCTTGTCCTTGAGTCCAATGTAGACACTGGGGAAAGCATCGTCCTTCATGTTCTTGAACTTGCAGTACTCCTGCAGGAAAGGACACACGGCAGAACTTGCCCTGGCTTCTGTGCTTCTTAAACAGGGCTGCCCTCCTCAATACGGCACCTTCCGCATCTGTAAAATAGGCTGATGGTGATGTGCACTTCACAAAGAAAGTGTGTGTAATGGGTCCAGCTCAGCATCTGATAATGTAGAAAGCATTCGTGTTTTTTAACTGGGAAAGTGGACTTTTAAAGATCAAGAGATACTAGGCACCCACGAGCAGATGCAATACACAGCCCAGACAGGGAATCGAAGAACAAATGTGTTACACCAACAGCGCAGATGGCGGTAACATTCCTCCAACCTTCATTCTATCACTACTTTTTTTTTTTTTTTTAACTAATTTAAACACAAACCACGACAGGGATGGAGGAACGGGTGTAGCACTTGGAAGATTCACAGATAAGTCCTCAGGCAGGAATGCTTGCTGCTGCATTTTCCTAATCGGTTCAACCCAATACACAGTGTTCTCTAATTCTTGTTCTGTGCTTTAAGAGTTTGAAAAGTGTAGTCGATTTATCTCTTGTAAAAATAAAATACAGTGTGTGTGTGTGAAAAAAAAAAAAAAAAAAAGAGTTTGAAAAGTGTTTTCACATAGATAATCACATTAAGCCTCTCATGCTTCAAAACTCTGCAGTGATCAGGAAAGATTGCTTTCAGGTGTAACACATTATCAAAATTCAAATGCAATGGAAGCACTGAATTACAGACTGGGTACAGCAGAAAACTTAGTGATGAAAACAGTTGTACCAGAATGGTTAGATTAATGGAAGAGAAGAAAGAGGCCAAGCCAGAGAGTAGATAGGGAGAAAAATAAACATTTTAACACCATATGTAGAGTTAGTGCCATATATGATAAAAGTAACATTTTAGATCACTGGGGGGACTTCCCTGGCGGTCCAGTGGTTAAGACTCTATGCTTCCAAGGCAGAGGGCGAGGGTTGGATCCCTGGTCGGGGCACTAAGATCCCTCATACCGCACGGCACAGCGAAAAAATAAAAAATAAAATAAAATGGTCTGTTTCTAAAAAAAAGAATCACTGGGGAACAATACATGTCATTTCGATTGGATAAATATTTGTGGAAAAAGAAGTTATGTTTAACTAAAATAAGTTGTCCTATACTAAAATATATTTTATACATATTAAAGTTTTTATGTTAAAGTTACCAAAGGAGAAAAAAAAAAGAGATTTTATTTCTTTTTTTTAATTATTTATATGCTCTTTAGGAAACTCATGACATGGGAAGCCAAATTTTTCTTCATAGTTTCTTTGTTTTGATATTGAAAAGTAAAGGAACTGAAAGACATTCTTTGGTATGTCTGTCTGTCTGTCTCTGTCTGCTTCTCTTCCTCTCACTCATTACAAGGCTAATGATGATTATCTTGGGTGATGGGAATATGGATGATAGTGTTCCTTTATATTTTTCCATATTTTCCAAGTTTTTTTTTTTCAAAATAAACATTTATGTTTGCCGTTAACTAGAAGGGAATCTCTTCCCAAAATGCAATAAAAGAATTATTTGTGTGTAGGAATATTAGCACTGAAGGAGCCTTGGAAATCACTGACTCCGACCTGCTTGTTTATAAATGAGGAATCTGAGACGCAAAAACGTTAAGTGACTTGCTAAAAACTACACAGCGCTCTAGTGACAGATCCAGGAGGATGGAATGTCTGATGGCAGGTGGCTTAACATACAATGAATGGCACGTTGTAATGAAAGGTCTCATCTTCTCTGCTGGGCTGTCTGTCCTCAGTCACCCCAGCACGTGCAGCCCTCTCCGAAAGGCAGCAGGACCCCGGTCTCACCCCGGCCCAGCAAGCATCCCTCCACTGTCGGAGTGGTTTATAAAGCACACTGAGGCCTGAGCTCATCACCCCTCACCTGAAGTCCTCCCTGGGTTGCTGTGACTTCACGATGAAGAACAAGCTTCTACAGCCAGATGCCCACCTGGCCCCGCCAGCCTCGCCTCCCATCGCTCTGTGCCCAGCGTCCCACACCCCATCCTTGTGAAAGCACCTTAGTTCCCCAAATCGGCTGTGCTGTCTCAAACCTCTCTGCCTTTGCACATGCCGCTGCCTCTGCTGGCACATGATGCATCTTCCACGACCCGGTTCCAGCCTCTCCGCTCTGGAAAGCCCTCCCTCCCGTACTCGTGTACTCAGCCGCTCTCTGTCCTCACAGCTCCCTGCACACCCGATTATCAGCGGGCAGTTCCCCTCTCCCGTGCGCCGCAGGCCGAGCAGAGTGAAGGTCTCCCTGTCATCAGTGGCACGGCGGCCCATACCTCCAGGAAAAGCACGGGGCTGCCGATGGCAGCGATTCTGTCCAGCTCCTGCCTGGTCTTCTCCATCTCTGCGCTCCTGTACTCCAGGTGGGTCTTGATGCCGTTGGCCTGGCCCAGGGCAGCTTGCTCCTTCTCCTCCAAGAAGAGCATCACGTCAGCCTGGGCCTTCCTCATGGCAGCAAGGAGATCCCCAAACTGCTCCTTCGCCACCGCCTTTACCTCCGACACCGACACCTGGCGGTGGGGGGGGGGAGGGGGGTTGGGGGGGGTGAAGAACCTGTTAGTGAGGCGTCCAACCTTCTCAAAGCTCAACATGCAGAAACGCAAACCCGAGAAACCCGCAAATCAGGGAGCGATTTCCTATTGTAAAAGGAAGCCTTTATTCTCATTTGAATCCTGGGTTCCCGGAAGCAAGAAGGACTCTCCAGGGTATAAGTACTTATTTGCCAATCATTCCCTTAGTCTCTCATCCATCAGATGGGGGAGTGAATTATCTCATTTCTGAGTCCAGCTCTGACAGTCGGGCTGCTCTTCAAGTTTGTGACATCAATCTTCCAACCAGGACAATGTGCGTATTCAGTATACTTGATAGTCATGTTTCTTGCGGTAAAATAATAATTTGGCTTCTTTGTACAAATCAGTAGCATGAATCTGCTTCCTTAGCATTTCCTTTATGTCCAGTTAAACTGCCTACCGGGTCCATCTGAGCCAAAAGCACACCTAACCCTATGGTGTCTGTGCCAGGCACAAAATGTTTAGGGTGTGTGCAGGTGTCCACAGCACCGAAGCATTGCAGGACCAGCCTACCTATGCAGAATGGAATGCCACGTTCAAAAATACATAAAACAAATTCCATGTGATGAATAGCAAGGATTTGCAAGATGGCACTTGTGCATGTGGGATTCTATCCTTCCACACCCTTTACAAATGCCTTCAGTCAATGTCATATTTACAACTTCAATCCACGTTTTCAACCGTTTCCACTTCTCTTTGGTAGTTCTTAGGTCCTGGTGCTGATGGCTCCCTCTGACAACGCCCAACTCCAGATCGTTGCCCCAACACAAATCACCTGGTTCAACTTCATGTAAAGTTCTTGGAAACACTTTCCTTTGCTCACCCTCCCTTCACCCCACTCCACAGCCCGGAGCCCATGCCCTGCCTGCCTCAATCTCCCCCATTGTCCCTCCATGACCATCCCATCTGAGAGCCCTCTGAGCAGCCCCTCCAGGTACTGCTTTCTGTTCTCCTGGGGTCCTGCCGCCTGCCTGGTCACTTTTTAGTTACATAACATAGTAATACAATAACGGCCACATTTAGGAAGTGCTTATCATGGGCCGGGCACTGTTCTGAGCACTGTATACATATTCTCTCATGGCAACCCCAGAAGGTAAATACAGATGGCCCTCCATATCTGTGGATTCCACATTCACGAATTCAACCAACCACAGAACGAAAATATTTGGGAAAAAAATTCCAGAAAGTTCCAAAAAGCAAAACTAGACTCTGCCAAGCTGGCCACTATTTACCTAGCATTTACATTGTATCTGGTATTGTAAGTAATCTAGAGAAGATTTAAAGTATACGGGAGGATGTGCGTAGGTTTACAGGCAAATACGGGGCCATTTTATACAAGGGACTTGAGAATCTGTGGATTTTGGTATCTGTTGAGGGGGGGAGGATTGGGGGTTGTCCTAAAACCAATTCCCTGAGGACACCAAGGGACGACTGTACTACTACAGTCCCCATTTCTTAGATAAAGAAACTAAAGCACCACCATTGCAACAGACTGCGTCATTCTTAAGTCAAGGAAGCAACACTCCCAGGCTCTCCTGTCCCATCAACCTGGGGGCCCTGGACAGTTCTTGTTGTCTCTGTGTCCTCATGTACCTCCTACACGGTGGCCACTGTGGTAGCTACCTCACCTGGTTACCATGCAGTTAAGAGAAGAACTGAGTAGGGATCAAAGTGTCTGGAAAATAAAGAGCTGGAAAAAGGCAAGATGCTCCATGCCGTTCTCCAGATTACATTGAGCATGGAAATCAACAATCTCTGAAGGTTTCCAAGACTTTAAAGGGATAATTATTGTTCTTCTTTTCATAAGATTATATGGGTAAGAAATAGGTATTCATGCTTCCACAGCTAGTTAGTTATAAAGACCAAGGAGGAAGAAATGAAGTTGAAATGGTTACATGTATTAGATATGGATGGATGGATGGATGGATGGATGGATGGATGGATGGATGGATGGATGGGTGAGTGGATGGGTAGGTGATGGATGGATGGATGGATAGACGGATGGGTGGATGGATGGATGGATAGGTGGGTGGATGGATGGATGGGTGGATGGGTGGATGGATGGATAGGTGGGTGGATGGATGGATAGGTGGGTGGATGGATGGACAGATGGATGGATGGATGGATGAATGGATGGATGGATAGGTGGGTGGATGGATGGATGGGTGGATGGAAGGACGGATGGATGGATGGATGGATAGATGGATAGGTGGGTGGATGGATGGACAGATGGATGGATGGATGGATGAATGGATGGATGGATAGGTGGGTGGATGGATGGATGGGTGGATGGAAGGACGGATGGATGGATGGATGGATAGATGGATAGGTGGGTGGATGGATGGATGGGTGGATGGGTGGATGGATGGACGGATGGATGGATGGATGGGTGGATGGATGGATGGGTGGATGGATGGATGGGTGGGTGGATGGATGGACAGATGGATGGATGGATGGATGGATGGATAGTGGATACGTAGGTGGATGGATGGATGAATGGATAGAATCATTCTTGATATGCAAAGATGCTGCTGCTGACTGACTGCCATAGGGTAGTTGTTTTGCATTCTCCTCTGAGTTGTGGTTATTGGCTTGCCACTAATGAGAAACCTTTGTGGGAACTGTTTGGGTCTACTTAGAGTTTATTATAGAAAGTGGTCATAAACCAGAGAGACTAAAACTAAGTAGCCTGGCACGCCACTGGCCTTATCAAATACCATCCACTAATTCAGCAGCTCTCACCTCTCTTTTCTGGCTGCCAGGATTCAGGACTGGTGAAAATCGCATGCAGAACACCCTCCCATGATGGAAGAATCCAAGATTATGCATAATTTCTGGAGCTCTAGCTAACCACCCCCCTTGACTCCCACATATACCCTTTTCTCCTGGTCAAAAAAGCATATGCACATATACAAATAAGGACACTGTCATTACAGGACTAGCTTGCTTCTACTCTATAACATTAAAAAGTAAATCACTTGCCAGTTCTGAATCTTGAACTAATTTCATAGCAAATCCCCGTAACAAGGTGAAGTCACCCTGCGGTGTGGCCGACCTTATCTGTACCCACAGTTCTCACCCAATGATAAAACCCATGGGGCCCGTGGACATGGGGGCCGGGCCTGCACCCTGCATCCCACAACCCCGGGTGGGCCTGGCTGAGCACGCAGCAGCTGCCAGGTGTGCCAAAGCCCGGCAGGTGACCCCGGCCAGCCTTACCAGAACGGATTTATGGTTGGCTTGGAGCCTGGCGATGGCGTCTTCATTCAACTTGAGTTTCCGCTCCAGGTCTAACTGGGTGCTCCGAAGCTCAGCCTAAGAAGAGGAAAGGTCAGCGTCAAGGAGGCAGGAGCCCAGGGCACTCGGAAGGTCCCCAGGAGCAAAGGCACCGTCTGCCCTTCTTCCATGGAAAGGGGAGTCAGTCTCAGAAGCTGCTCTCGGAAGCCAGGCTGGAGCACCCACCCTCAGCGGAGGCACAGAGGGTCAGCCGCGGGCCGGCACTTGCTGGGGTGAACTGGCTAAAGTTCAGGGAGAGCTTACGCTGCGCTAGGCATCGCTTCAAGCGTTTCTCTGCGTCACCTCCTATCATCCTGACCATGCCCATAGCAGGTAAACACATTATCTCCATTGTACAGGTGAGAAAATGGAGCCACCTATCCAAGGTCACACAGTTGTCAGTGGAGTTGAGTCCAGCCCATCCGGCCCCAGAACAGCCTTACAAGGAGCACAGGGAGCTTGAAGTCGGGGGTGGGCATCCCAGGCTTCCTACTTAGCAGATGAGACTTCGGGAAAATCTACTTAACGCCTCCACACTTGCATTTCTTCACCTGTGAGGTGGGAGCAGCTAAAGTGCCCAATTCACAGGGTTCCCGCAAGGATGGGAGGCGTGTCAGCAGGAACTCTGTACAGTAGCGGGCACGTTGCAGGTGCTCCATCCGTGTGGGTGGCGTCATTATCCTCATCATCGTTACTAGCGCTACCTCAGCTGCTTTCCATCACGGACTCTTATTCTCTGCCAGATGCAGGCAGAGCGAACCCTCCCCGCCGAGGCAAGTGCCCGCCTGAGAACCCTGGGTTTGCGCCCACGTCAACGCCCCTGCCCAGCCCCACTCTCGCCTCCTGAAACTCCCCAAGCACTGTCTGCTGAGAACGTGCCAAGGCTTGAAACCAGAGCCTTTGCAAGCTTCAGACGCCCTGTCACTTTCTGCGTCCACAAGGGCACGAGACAGCAGCAACAGAAAGAAGAGCTTTCACTGATTTTCACAGCAGCGTGTCTGCACGCCAGCTGTGTCGTCATTCACCCTAACAGAACTCGGGGTGCGGGGGCACCGTGACGCGTCTCCCCTTCCTCCCACTGAAGCCCGCGGGAATCCCAGGCCCCAGTGGTGGCAGCCCAGGCAGGCAGGGGACTCGTCTCCCTCTGCAGAAGCCCGGGAACGTTTGCTCAGGCCCTGCGGCCCCGACTCAGAGCCAAGGGAGCCCAGGTGACCTCCCGCCCCTGAGACCTGAGACCTGATGCCCAGGAGTGGGGGAAGCAGGGAAGATGCGGGGTCTGGCCTGTTTGGGGGCAATGTGGAATCTTGGTCTGTCTAGAAGGCTTATTACCCAGTGACCTGCTCCAGGACGGGAGGGGACATGAGCTGCTTGTTGAAAGGTGGTGGGAGACACAACAGAGCACACAGTAGCAACGAGTGCAGAGTGTGTTAAAGCGGTCGGCCCCAGCACCATCCGGGGTCACAGGAGACCCCCAGAGTGTCCAGGGAGGGGGTTTCTCCCCACTGTCTGCGGACTGCCATAAAAGGAGAAAGGGACTCCCAAGTGCCTAGTGGGGACCTCTGAGTGAGTCACCCCACAAGCAGGCACTCCTGCTTACCACAAGAGGCGGGGCCACTTGGGAGACCAGCATCTCCAGTTTTTCCTGTTCCCAGGAAATGATGGGGTGCCCAGACCCTGGCTCCGGGGTGTCCCAAGGCGTCAGCCATACGCACATCACATCGCAGGCCCAGGCAGGCCCCACACAAAAGCAGGACAGCAGTGCCAATGAGAGTAGACGGCCCCATGTCCAAGGGCACAGAGAGTCCTCCCCGCTTCAGCGGGGTGAGGACAGATGCTGTGCAAAAGGCACCATATCTGGGGTACAAGACCTGCCTCTCTCAGGCTCTACGACCCTCATCAGATGGTTTAGCGTCTCCTCTGGTGCCTCAAGGATATGTTAACAAAATCGTTCTTGCTTCTGTCTCCAGGGCAAAGGGGGTACCCAGCTCAGTGGCCAGGGTCGGGTTAGAGATGCAAACTGGAACAGCAGGGGGAGGGAGAAGAGAGGAGGAAATTCCAGATGGTGTCAGTTGCTTGGTGTTTCCCTCTGGAGAGTCTGTGTCTGGGAACACTAGGGTCCCAGCTGGGCCCTGACTTCACTCCTTGGCCGGCTGATGAGAGCTCGCTACATGCCAGTCCAGTTATATAAGACACTGTCCCTGCTCTTGAAAGACATACAGCCTGCTGGAATGTTCAGGATAAAACAAGTTGCATAATACTGAGTCCAAGGCACTCCTCGGAACTTCTAGAAGAAATTCTCCTGAGCAACCTCAAACCACCCGCCTTTTGGCAGCAGATGGGCCGTGAACAATGCTGGTTAACGGCGCCCCCAAGAAGCGGGAACGCTTGTGGCTCTCAGACCTCAGCTCCTGCTCCACCTGGAGACTGTGACCGAGATCCCCACCGTATCCTGAGCTTTCTGGAACCAATGCTGAGATTGGACGCAGTGACCTGCCACTAATGGACTTGAAGGTCTAAGACGGGGCCCAGCCAAGCCTTCCTTCCCCCAAGATACCTGCCCTGACCTCACTGCCGGGGATCTTCCTCCTTGGAACACGCAGCAGGGCCTTTGTGCTGCCCCAGCCCTTTGGGATCCAGGGAGACGTGGACCTGCCCTGGCTTCCTGACTACAGCCCATGCTCCCTGAGATAGTGTAGCACACTTAGCCCACAGAAAGTGCTCGATAATGTTTGATAAACTTGAAAAGGAACAGAAAAGAACAAACAGGAAAGCAGTCACAGAAAGAGTGCAAACTTCACAACTCACACACACGCATGCCACAGCTTCATTTCCCAGCAGCGAGCCTGAGTTCAGACAAGGTGAGTGGAGTTAAGATTAGCTGCTCTTAAAAGCTAAGGGAAGGGCTTCCCTGGTGGTCCAGTGGTTAAGACTCTGCACTTCCACTGCAGGGGGCACAGTGGTTGGGGAAGTTCTGCATGCTGCAGGGTGCGGCCAAAAAGAAAAAAAAAGCTAAGGGAGAGGGATGGCCTGGGAATTTGGGGTTGGTAGATGCAAACTATTACATGTAGAATGGATAAACAACAAGGTCCTACTGTAAAGCACAGGGAACTATATCCAGTCTCCTGGGGCAAGCCATAATGGAAAAGAATATTTAAAAAAGAATGTATAGGGCTTCCCTGGTGGCGCAGTGGTTGAGAGTCTGCCTGCCAATGCAGGGGACACGGGTTCGAGTCCTGGTCTGGGAGGATCCCACATGCCGCAGAGCAACTAGGTCCGTGAGCCACAACAACTGAGCCTGTGCGTCTGGAGCTTGTGCTCCGCAACGAGAGGCCGTGATAGTGAGAGGCCTGCGCACCGCGATGAAGAGTGGCCCCCACCTGCCGCAACTAGAGAAAGCCCTCGCACAGAAACGAAGACCCAACACAGCCAAAAATAAATAAATAAAATTTTTTTAAAAATGTATATACGTGTAAAACTGAGTCACTTTGCTGTACAGCAGAAATTAACACAACATTGTAAATCAACTACACTTCAATTTAAAAAAAAAAACAAAACAACTAAGAGGCCCTGGGACGCTGGCCTGGGCAAGGGGAAGAGCGGAGTCCCCGTTGGGAAGAGCTGGGCTCTGGAAGCCCAGCGGCACAGAACAAATAATCAGAGAACACCCAGAATTCCCAAATCCAGAGTTTTTGCCCACTGGCATAGCTAGAGACCGTGGGGGCCTCAGGAGGGGCTCTGTCGGTGAACTGAGAAATCAGTCGCTCTGTGGACCCGATGCAGCTCCCGGCCGCTCTGTGTCCCTGTTGCTGACCCCGCTGTTCACGGTTTCCCTTGCACAACATGCCTGAGTGACTGGCGCTTACCTCGATCCAAAGTGACCTTCAGCAAGCGGCTCCAGCGGGCTGGGGCTGGCTGGAGGGGAGACGGAGCTTCTGGAGCCTTACTTATGTCTAACAAGACTTTCAAGATAATCCTGGTGGTGGCTGCAGCCTCATCCAGGTACCGTGTCTTCGGAGCTGGTCTCCTGGGCTCCTTGCAAGAAACCCTTTGGCTCCTGAGCCATGGCAGGGCCACCCAAAAAGCGCTCACAGAGCACACACGCACTCTCAGCGTTGAAAGCAAGGATGCGGGGTGGAAAGGCAGGAACTCTGCTAGGCACACTGGGAAAGCAGAGGCTGGGCACTGGGCCCGCACCAAGGATCCGGGGTACGGGGCTGCTGCGTCACACCTGGAACCGGCCTGCTTTCAGCACCAAGAACTGCCCCAGTTGTCTGTATTTTACCTGACACCGCTCCCTCCTGGGATGTCTGAATTTGGGGTTCCACACACGAGAAACACAACCCTCCCTGCTCAGAACGACAATTACCCTACGTCTCTGTAACGCACCAGCTTACACTACGTTAAAATTCACATTGTTATCTATGCTGCTACAGGCATAGAATTTCTGAAAGGAAACAGAAGAAAGAGTAGATCGTGGAGTCTGCCTCTGAGGAGGGAGATGGGCAGATCCAGGCTGGGAGGGAGGCCTTTTCTGGGAAAATCTATCTCAGTATTTGGTGGAGATTGTTTCTGAACGGGGACATGCATCACTTTTCCAGTTAAACATAACAGAATTCAGATCTTATACCCTGAACAAGGGGAAAGCAGTACACTCTTCTTTAATCTCTCTACGACATGTGTGGCAGGGTTTTGGTGCAAAAAAAATAAAGTAAGGTTATAATATTGTGACCTTGGGGTCCTTCCCTGTGTTCCTCCAGTGGGGTGGCTTTCCAGAAGCTTCCATTCCCACTCCATGGCTTAGTCATCTGTATGAGTCTGGACAAATTTGGTGAAGACGAGAAGAGTCACCACCTCAGTGAGTTATTCCAGGACTGGATGGGAAGATCCACGGAAAGCACATAGCACACGGCAAGGCTCCACGAAGACCAAGGAGTCAGTTACGTGGAGCTTTATCCTCTGACCTGTCTGCTGACCCAGAGCCTCCTCTGTGAACGTGACTGTGAACGTGGGGAGTGGGTGGCAGTGACCTGCTCTCCTGATCGGACATTTCCTGGCACTGGAGATGCTGGGAACTGCTGGCAAGTGGATTGTAGAGCTGATAACAATGACTCACTGGCATCTGGAATACAGAGCTTTCTGGAACAATTCCCACTAACGCTGGATAAAATCCACGCTTAAGGGAGGGTGTGGAGGAGCGGGTCCTCCTCCAGGAAGCTCCTTGTCTGCTGCCCCTCCCAGGAAGCTCCTTGTCCGCTGCCCAGGGACCCCCGGGGCCAAGACGCTGCCACAGGCCTCAGTGCAGACAGGGAGCTGCCCAGAGTCTGGACACAAGAAATGTGGGACAAAAGAACTGCACTTCCCCACTGAGAACAAACGTGCTCGTGGAAAGTCCAAGTATGAGAAACGAAGCATATGAATCCATTCCCAGGAACTTCTCCAGGCTCTCAGCTTTCTCAGGGCAAAGAAAAGTCAGCTGTTCTAGAAACGGTTGCCCTACCTGATGGGAATAAAATTACAGGCTACGAGCACAGTATTTCTCAATCTCTTATGATACCTCTATCTGATGAGATTTATTTTCCCTAAGGTAAGCAGTCCTTGACATTGTACCTGGAGGGAAGTTTCCAGTTCTCTCTTATCTCGGCACTATTCAAGCTCTTGGATTTCATACCCGGTGTCGCCAGAGGGGCCCTTGCTACTGATCTCTTGTTTGGGGTAAAGGGGAAAAGAGAACTTCGGGCAAAGTTTTGGCTGTTTTCTCTTGAATTTCTGCCAAGCTTTACATTGCATTCGTTGCCACTCAGATCCAGCCAGAGGGAAACATCTTCTGCACCCAACACCCACCCACGGATCAGTCACCAAAAGCTGAGTGAGAAGTAGCAGGAAAGTAGCCAGAGGAGCGACAGACGCAGACAGAGAGAGTACAGGGACAGCAGGACCGAGATGGCGACAGAGTAACCGACTCCAGTTTCCAAAGCCAAGTGCAAGAGACAGGGATGCTGGCTGCACAGCCAGGGGCCAAAGCTAAGAGCACAGGAGTGAAGCCGGCAGCCCCAGGAGCCGAGGCAGAGCCCAGGCCTCTCCCTGACCCACGGCCTCCCCACCTCCCTCTCCGCACGGACCCCGGCACTTGCCTCCTTGTCCCTGTGAGCGGCATGGAGGGAGACAGAGGCATGGCCCCTGTGCTCGGCCCGGCCGCACTCCTGGCAGATGCACTGCCCATCGGGGCAGCAGAAGGCAACCAGCGGGCTGCGGTGGGCCAGGCACACGAGCAGGTCCCGGTCCTTCACGGGCTCTGCCAGCTGGTGGCCCTGCAGCCTGCTGTTCTCCTGGTGTGGCCGCAGGTGCTCTGGGCAGTAGTTCACCATGCAGGTCAGGCAGGACTTCACGGCCCTCACCCTGTTGGCCCCGAGGCAGAAGTCGCACAGGACCTCCTCCTCCTCCTCCACCTCCGCCCCAGGACGCCCCTGCCAGGCAGAGCCACGGCTCTGTCCCCAGCTCTCCCCCGGGGAGCTCCCCAGGGAGGCTGTGCCCTCTCCTTCTGCTGGGCTGGCCAACCCAGAGTCTGGGCTGAGAGTGGCCGGAGGGTGAGCGGGGACCCCGGGCAGAGGCCCTGGAGCCATCAGATCAAACTCAGCCATGTGGAAGTTCTGCGCAGGAGCTGGGCTTCCTCTGCTCCTGGGCCCAGGATCCTGCCGCCCCAGTCAGATGGGAGAACCACGCCCAGCTGACGGCAGCTGCGGCAGGATTTTAACTGTTTCCTCCCCCCAGAGGAAGCTCGGTCGGTCGTCATTGCTCTGCTCGGCTTAGAGGACGGCCAGCTGCAGTGGCCACAAGGCAGCCCGAGTCCCCAGGCTCAGGGAGGCCCAGGCTATCTCCCCACAGGCTCCGACCCATCCTCCAGCCCAGACCCGAAACTGCTATTCTTCTGTGAATCATTCGCCCCCCCCCATAATCTCAGCCAAGCTGGGGGATCGGTCTGGAAAGGACTGGAGATTCCTGGGCTCTGCGGTCAAAGCCCTCGCACAGAAACGAAGACCCAACACAGCTAAAAATAAATAAATATATTAAAAAAAAAAAAAAAAAAAAAAAAGATCAGGAGACCCACCTGAGACCCGGCACACACCCTCATCTTGTCAGAGACCTCACCTCTGAACCACTGCTATAAAACCCCTCAGCAGGTCCTCCCGGGCTGGGACACATAGTTCTTTGAGGCTGGCACTGGCTGTGGCCCCCTTTGCCTGGCAAAGCGATAAAGCTATTCTTTTCTTTCTACTTCACCCAAAACTCCGAGATTCGATTTGGCACCAGTACAGAGAAGCTGAGCTTTCGGCATTGGTTAGGACTTCAACATCCGATGCGGGGTTTTGGCGGGGGGCGGGCAGTTCACAGTTCAGCCCATAACAGACGCCAGGGGAGAAGGTGGGAAGCATCTCGCGCCTCAGAAGAAAGGTGCTCCTGGGCAGCGCCACTGGGTGGGGACGCCAGGGGGGCACCAAGGAACCCAGGACCGTTCCAGGGTACCTGGCCCCCAACGTTCGTACCCTAGAGCAGCAGTCCCCAACCTTTTTGGCACCAGGGACTGGTTTCACGGAAGACAATTCTTCCACGGACCGGGGTCAGGGGGAATGTTTCGGGATGAGTCAAGCGCGTTACATTTACTGTGCACTTTATTTCTATTATCGTTACATTGTAATATATAATGAAACAATTACACAACTCACCACAATGCTGACAGGAGGCGGAGCTCAGGCAGTAATGCGAGTGATGGGGAGCGGCTGTAAATACAGATGAAGCTTTGCTCGCTCACCCACCACTCACGTCCTGCTGTGCGGCCTGGATCCTAACAGGCCACGGACCACCACTGGTCTGTGGCCCGGGGGTTGGGGACCCCTGTCCTGGAGAGGTTCTACAGCTCCCCCACAGGATTTCTTCATATACACTCAAGTGGATTTGGAAAACTAAGGGAACAGAGGGAGAATGGGGTGGGGGCCAGTCCAGCTCGCCCCTGAGATTAGGGATGGGGTGGGTCCAAGCCATCGCACTCCCCCATGGCTCTCCACCCCGTGTGATTTGGCAGGATCTGGATTAAAGCACATAAACCAAGGGGCAGTTCTTGTCACTGACCGAGAATTCCCGCTTGGTGTTGGAGGGCATGGAAAACAGTAAAAATCTATGTCAGGTGCAGCTCTGTTGACTGTCAACATGTACAGAGCACGCATGTAATGACGGCCTAGATGCAGCCCTTTTCAGCAGTACGAAGGTTCCTGAGTATCCCTGACCTGGCTGCCCTCTTCCACTGCTGAAGACACGCCAGAAGAGGTTCCCAGAGGTTCCCCTGCGTTTCATTTCATGGTTTTAAATCTCTGGCCAGGAGGGAAAGGAGCTGGCTTCTCGCAGCCCAGAACGTTCCTGGAGTCTTCTACAACATTAACGAGTAGGGTTGCTTTCTTTTCTGTCCCTCTCTCCGAATGGCCTGGTTCTGGAAGCTGAACTGGCCCACCCACATGCCACAGCGCCTCTGGTATTTCCGGGGAGGGGGAGGCGGCGTAGCTGCCCAGCCTGACCCGTCCCACGACCTCAGGCGCCGATCGGGGGGGGGGGGGGGGGGGGGGGCACTGAGCCCGGCTCTCCCCTACCTCCCCGCCCCTTCTCTCCTGCTGACCCCGGAGGGCAGCCCACAGCTTTGCTCAGCCCGTCCCGGTGCCCCATCGGAGCTCCAAGCGACCAGACATTCCGCAGCAGCTTGGAAAACAGGAAACCTGAATTTTCAGTCCCAGCCTGAACTGGGAAAATCATTTGTCCTCTCTCAACCCCAGCTTCCTCATCTATGAAGTGAGGAGGTTGGCCGAAGCCAGGGCTGGTAAACAGATTCCCAGTGTGGCTCTCGGGGAAACTGCGCTGTGTCTGAGATCCGCCTGAGCTTGTGGGAAAAGGGCGCCGTGGCCAAGCTGTGACATCTGCCCGGACTTGGGCCTGAGAGCACTGACCCCGTGGCGGCCTCTGGCCCTCCCAGGACCACAGAATCCACCTCAACTTCTAAACCCCCTCCCCCGCCAGGCCTGACACAGCACCTTCCGGCCGGCCTCCAGGAGCTGCAGGGCACCTCATCACACCCAGGCCTCCTGGGTCAATGCTCCCGCACCGGAAGGCAGGGCTAATGCCCACGTATGTCCTAGACCCTAATTCCCTCTTGACCCAGCGCTCACAGTCACCACCCCGCCCCCGCTGCGCCCTGAGCACCCCAATATCCTCAGCCTCTTCTCAGACAGTCCCCTGCCTCCCTGCCTTAACCGGAGCTCGGCTTTCGCCAAAGACGCTGCTTCTCCTGCCGCCTCTCGGCTGGTGCTATCCTTCTCCCCCCCACCGCCCCCCACCAACATATCTCAGAGCCGAGGTGGGGGTCCTCCTGACCCCCCGTCACAATGTCCAGACCACCTCCCGGCCCTCTCATCACACCTGCTCCCCGGACGTCAGATGGCCCTGCAATTCCACCCTGTCCTGTCCTCCAGGCCAGCCTCCCATCACTCAACCTCACATGAAACAGGTGTCTCTCTCTCTTCGGCACAAAACAAATTTTGTAATTTCCTTCTTTCCTGAATCAAACCTGCCACCAGGGATGTTAGGGCCAAGCTGTGGCTTGGTATTCCTTCCCAGAATTGAGGGAGGTTTTCCTGCTCAGAATTTTGAAACTCAAACTCTACCAAGCCATGTGGTAGGAAATCGGTCGGCAGGTAGGTCATCATTAATCTTTCATCCAGTTGACTCTGTGATGAATAATCCCACAAACTGACAAACTCCCTTGGAGTCACATGAACGATGGCTGCCAACAGATCCCTTCCCAGTTTATGGGTTTAAGGCCATCACCCTGAGGGATCTGGAAGAATTCAAGAAGAGCATTCTCAACCCAAAGACTCTATCTGGCAGCTTCAGACTAAGGAAGCCCCGCAGCCTCTCTCCTAAGGAAACAGCTTCAAAAATCTCTCTGGATATTTTTCGTCTGTGTCTGCCAAGCTGTGACTCACAAACCTAGCTAATATTTGTCCGTCAGAAATTAAGAAAAAGCAGGCAATCAGACTGAGAAAAATAAGAATAACATAATAAACAAGTCATAGATCTGAATTTGATTGATTTCAAGGGATGATACTTGATTGAGACTGTGTCCTTCCCCCTTTTCTGGAACTGAAAGTCTTATCTTTTATGAAAACTATAGTGATAACAGTGAGGTGGAGTTATCTGGAAGAGTTACATTTAAATCAGTCCTCCAAATTCACTGTGCAGTTTTTCTGGTAAAATCCCCAAATCAGAGAACCACAGAGCTGGAAGCTGCATCACCACTCTTCCAGAAACCAGCCCAGACTTTTCCTGATTCACCTGGGGGTGTGGGCCCAGTAGACTTTCTGGCCTGGGGTTGCCATCAGCAAACTGGTCCCCAGCCCTGCTTTTCTCCTAAAATGAGAAGACAGCCTCTTAGATCGTTTTTGGTAATTAACTACTGCAAAACAAGAGAACAAACTGCAGGAGAGGAGAACAGACTCAAAGGATCTTTGCTCCTAGTCTCAGAGCACAACAGGTGTGACCACACGAGCCCCTTCTGAGTCCCCCCCCCAAACCTCCTGTCTCTTTGTCGGGTAGTGACTGGCCCACTGAGGAAGGCAGGGCTGTCCCAGGGTATTCCACATGTCTGCTCTTCACAAAGACGGGGGCACACACGTTGGTTCAGAAAACAAGATTGTGAGCCTGCATAGGGTTTGCCTTGCCCGTGAGCACCTAACACAATGCCTGCAGGACTCCTGATGATGGGTGGAGAAAACTGGCCTACAGACCACCTGCAACTAAGGAAGCACACGGGGTCATTTCCTGCCGAGGCCACAGAAGGTCTGGCCCGGGGCTGTTCCCAGCTCACTCTTGTTTGCCGACGAGGTGTGGCCATGGTGCACCCTTGAGCAGCAATCCTCCAGTCACCCAGGCTCTCAGGGCCAGAATTAGCAGCTGGACCTCCCAGGAACCTCCGCAGGAGCGTTCAATACCCTAGAAACGAAGAGCCCAGGACCTGGACCACACTCTCCAATCATTCCTCATAAATTCCAGACCCAAAGACGTGACGTTTTATGTGGCACATGGTCAGCACATGCCTCACACTCTGAGAACTGTGTATGAGAAAACCCAAAGTAACTACACAAAGTAAACTCTAGTCACCTTTACGGCTTAGGCTTAAAATGGCAAAACAACCTACTGCGACCAAATGAGCGAATCTTTTCAAACACACAACAAATGCTCTCTCTTGCCCTGGGGACGGAAGATGGGTTCCAAGTCTAGCTCACCCCAGAGGTCCTAGGACAGCTGTTGCTTTGGTACCACTGTTGTTTGGCCAGTTTTCTGGACCTGGGACAGCTGCGCACCCCCAACCAGTCAGAATGGGCACCTCGGATGGAAAGATGCAGAAAATGACCCAAAAGCCCCTATATTTCCCTGTGCTGTACAATATATCCTTGTTGCTTATCTATTTTATACATAGTAGTTGGTACGTCTTAATCCCCTACCCCTGTCTTGCCTATTCCCCCTCCCCTCTCCCCACTGGTAACCACTAGTTTGTTCTCTATATCTGTGAGTCTGTTTCTGTTTTGTTATATTCATTCCTTTGTTTCATTTTTTAGATTCCACATATAAGTAATAACATAGAATATTTGTCTTTGTCTGACTTATTTCACTTAGCATAATACTCTCTAGATCCACTCATGTTGCTGCAAATGACAAAATTTCATTCCTTTTTATGGCTGAGTAGTATTCCATTGTATATATGTACCACATCTTCCTTATCCATTCATCTTTTGACAGGCACTTGGGTTGCTTCCATTATCTTGGCTATTGTAAATAACGCTGCTATGAACATTGGGTGCATATATCTTTTCAAATTAGTGTTTTCACTTTCTTTGGATATATACCTAGGAGTGGAATTGCTGGATCATACGGTAGTTCTATTTTTAGTTTTTTGAGAACACTCCATACTGTTTTCCACAATGACTGTACCACTTTACATTCCCACCAACAGTGTACAAGGGTTGTGTTTTCTTCACACCCTCTCCAACATGTTATTTGTTATTTTTGATGATGGCCATTCTGACGGGTGTGAAGTGATATCTCATTGTGGTCTTGATTTGCATTTCCCTGATGATTAGAGATGTTGAGCATCTTTTCATGTGCCTGTTGGCCATCTGCATGTCCTCTTTGGAAAAATGTCTATTCAGGTCTTCTGCCCATTTTTTAATTGGGTTGTTTGGTTTTCTTGCTGTTGAGTTGTATGAGCTGTTTATATATTTTGGTTATTAACCCCTTATCAGTCATATCATTTGCAAATATTTTCTCCCATTCTGTAGGTTGTCTTTGCATGTTGTCAATGGTTTCCTTTGCTATACAGAAGCTTTAAAGCTTAATTAGGTACGATTTATTTTTGTTTTTATTTCTTTTGCCTTAGGAGACATATCCAAAAAAAATATTGCTACAATTTATGTCAAAGAGTGTTCTGCCTAGCAACAAGGGACATGATGGACCCAGAGCAAGCAGCAACCACCCTGGCATCAAGGGGCAAATATTTTAATCATCAATATTTTCTGTCAGAATACTTGCAATCAAAAGAGGAAAATGAGAGAGGAAATTTTCACATATTGAGGTATGGGGAAGTCATTCTGGCTTATACATGATTTAACTTAAACTTTACACTAACCAGAACAGTCTGCTTTGTGGCCTGTCAAACATACACTGCACATCTGTTTTAGCCATGGAAGAAAAGAATGTAATTAAAAAATCAAAATGCAGTAACTGTGGTTCGGGCATCTCTGCATGTGGAGTTAGATGAAGCCCAGAGGAGGGTGCTGGTGATAGCACTAACACCAGTATAAATGCTCAGGGCCCTCATGTACCAACTGGGTGAGTCGCACAACAGCCCCAAGACAGCGGCCATTACTATTCCTATTTAGCAGATGAGGAAACTAAGTTTTCTGGGGTTAGATAACCTGCCCAAAGACCCTTGGTTCTGAACCAGCTGGATTTGAACCCAAGAGGCTGATTCAGAACCCGTGACACCGGAGGGGAGCAAAAGTAGACCCCAAAATGTGTCTCTCAGGCATGAGGACTAATTCAGGCTGATTATTTTTAAGAAACAGAAGACTCAAGAATTCTTTCTGTTTACCTCCCCTGAGCAGCCTAGAAGAATGTAGAGCAAGGACCCATTCCAGTAAGTGAGCTATCCCCATAGATATATATAGTATGAACTGAGTGGCAGACAGGGAAGAACCCAGAAAAGTCTGTTTGTTAAAATTCTTCTCCGAGTCCCATTGTCTCTGCTGGCCCAGCAAACACTTGTTTTCCAAACATTTGCTTTTCCATCTTCATGTGAATTGCATTCCTCCCCTTTGACATCCCAAACCACTACCCCCAACATCCTCTTCTGTCTTTAGCTGAAGATGGTATTTAAGGTGAGAGTTTCAGCCATTTTGGTGAGTTACTCATTTTTCCTGGGTCTTTCCCATGTACACATGTTATTAAACTTTCATTTAATTTCCTCCTGTTGATTTGTTTCATGTCACTTTAATTCTTAGACCAGCCAGAAGAACCTAGAAGGGTAGAGGGAAATGTCTTCCTCCCCAACAATGCTAACGAGGACATGTCTACAGTTTCTATTACAATGTGCATTACCACACTGCATTGTGTTAACTCTCCTCCAGCAATCTTGGAATGGGCTCCTCTTAGTTATTTACTTATTTTTTAATAATAAAAAAGGACTCCTGACCTAGATCCCTGAACAAAGAGAGGAAAAACCAGAGAACTTCCCCACCTCCCACCCCAGGGATTGTCTGTGGCTGGGTCTGAGGACAAAAGGTCTGTATACATAATATACTCTCTTCCTCACCAAAGGCCCCTCCCTGCAGGAAGATGCTGGGTCTCAGGAGCTATAGAAGCTGCATCCTTACTTGCACTTTGCCACAGCCCACACACATTCGCTCAAATGGTTTCAATTTCCACCTCACTGTTGCAAACCAGAAGTTGAAGAACGCTCTGTATTTCTGTACCCCTGACTGGGTGGAGGAAGCATAACATCTGTATCTGGATTTCCAGGGATGAGGGGGTCGCCCTGATCCAAAGCCTGGTGCACAGACTCAGGAACTAAATGAAACACCAAGAGTAGGAGCTATTACCTCCATGGGAATGAAATAATTGCTGTCTTGCCAAGAATATTTTAGTAGGAAAGAAACAAGCTTATTAAACAGGAGATGTGTCTGTATATGTTGGGGGAATCCAAATATAATCAGAAAGAGAATCTGGATTAGAAGCGTTAGGTGGTCAGAGCCCTGATGCTAGCACCTGCCAGCTGTGTGACCTTGGTAAGTAGCTTAACCTCTCTGAATCTCCATTTCCTCATCCAACAAATGGGGATGCAATATCTGGTCCAGCTAACTTATAGTGTGGTTTGTGAAAAGATGGAAGTGAAGCCATCATATAATGCAAGTGAATCTGTATACTAATGATATTATGGTCACAAACACGCCAGGACTTAATGAGCAGAAGCCTCCTTCAAATGAATTCTCTTAAGCTGTGAGACAAGGAACAGGCTAAGGATGACCCTCCTCTCTCCAAAAGTTATGAAAACCTAATTTCCCCAGGTCACAGAAGCCTGTGAATACGAAGAGGGTCACTTTTATAGTCACCATTCATGTTTCCTTGCTCCTTCCCCTGCAGACTAAGGCCAGGGTCCCAGACCTGTACAACCCCTCCTCCCAGTGTTTCTGGGGGTCCCCGGGGGCACCACCATCCACTGGGTACCTTCTTCTCCCACCACTGCTGCCTCTGATGCTCTAGAGTCCAAAGGGGCCCAGGGTTGCCCAGGGTTTGTAACATGTTTTCTTGTTTGTTTGTTTGTTTTGGCTGCACCAGGTCTTAGTTGCGGCACGCAGGATTTTTAGTTGTGGCATGCGGACTTCTTAGTTGCGGCATGCATGCGGACTTCTTAGTTGCGGCATGCATGCGGTATCTAGTTCCCCAACCAGGGATCGAACCCGGGCCCCCTGCATTGGGAGTGCTCACCAGACCACCAGGGATGGAACACAGGCTCCCTGCATTGGGAGCGCCCGCTGGAGCACCAGGGATGGAACCCGGGCCCCCTGCATTGGGAGCGCCCACTGGACCACCAGGGAGGTCCCGTAACATGTTTTGTCAGAGGCGTCCCAAACCCAGGGTCCCTCCCATCTTCCTGAAACTGCTCATTCTCTCTTTGCTCAGAGCCCCTTTTCTCCCTGAAACTCCATGATCCCACAGAGGCTAGCTGTGGACATATTCTGCCCTCCTCAGGACCACCCTCCACTCTGACCCTGAAGCTGTGCACAGCCAAACCCACCACAGTCGACCCCTTCCCTCGGGACAGGCGCTCTGCTGGGCCGCTCCTCGGCCTCTCGTGCGGAGACCCCTGGGGGGCTGCCCCACGAGTTCACCAGAGAGGCCCAGACTTTCTGAATCCCACGTTCTAGCTTCACTCTAAATCACCAGAACATGGCTTTTTCTTTTTTTTCTTCCGCAGCTTGGAAAACAGGACTTCCCAGCACCCAGGGGGCTCCAGGGATAGACTCTGTTCATCTACGCCGGGCCTGGTCGTTCCGGCCCACTGGCCTACGCTGACTGCTCCAGGGATGCGGATGTCCATGCAAATTTAGGCCGAAGATATCGGAGAAGTCTGCTGGGGTTTTCCTGGCTCCTAAGAGATAATTGGGAAACCGGCCTCTTTCCCTCTGGAGATGGACCAAGAAGCGTTGTTCCTGGCAACTATCCTAGGTATGAAGGGACCAGCTTAGGATGGTGCCCTCACCGCGCACAGCAAAGCAGAGACTAAGAGGACCTCGTCCTTGGCACCACTGAGCTGCAGAATCAAACTGATCCACTTTCTAAGCATTTCGTTATGATTTTTAAATGTTTGGATTGGTCGGCAAATAGCCTAAAACATCTGACCTGACGGAGGAATACTTTGAAAAGCACGTGCCCTGAAACCGGCTTGAATTCTTCTGCCACAAGCACTTTAAGTCAAGTGTACCTCCAGGTGCTACTGGCCTTTTTCCAGGAAGGAATGGACATTGTCAGGAGACCTCAACCACAAAGCTCATCACAACACCCTTGGAGCTATGTGAGATGGTCTCCTCAGCACACAGGAGCCCTTTCACTTTACAGGCATAATTTCTACTGGTGACAGTCACCGGACGCTGTTCCCCACCCCTTGTCCCAGCCTGGCATTAGACGTTTCCTGCTTTCCTCGCCCATCCTTAACTCTTGGTACTCCTTTTTGGGTATAATGGCGGGCCCAGGCTGCCTGCATGTGATGTGGCCATCCAAGGCGGCTCCAGCTTTGGAAATGTGGCCCACTCCACATTTGCCTCCTGCACCCTCGTCTTGGCCGGGAAACTGGCAATTCCTGCAGCTCTGCAGTGCGTGCTCTGGAATTAGGTCATCTGGGTTCAAACCTTCAGGGGTGACCTTGGACACGTCCTTACCTCCTCCAAGTTTACCCAGATGGAAATGAAAACAGCACTCAGCCTCCAGGATGCTGAGAGCATTAGATTATACGGTGCATGTCTCGTACAGCCTCCCTTTTCAACAGGCCAGCGTCCTCAGGAGTCATTCCTACGTGGGGATTTAGCAGAGGGTGAATGGTGGCTAAGCATGCTCCCACCAGCCCTTGAGCCGCTCAGAGGCCACTTCTCCCTCCTCCAGACCTGGTCCTGCCCTCTCAGCCCCACACTCTCTCCTCTGGCTTCTTCTCTGACAGACTCTTAAAGAAACTCTGAGTCCTAGATTTGAGCTAAGGGATCATTTCTGCCTCAAGATCCCACCCACTTCCCTCCAAACATCACCCCTCAAGTGTCAGCTCAGGTTCTGCCCCCTTCATAAGTAAATATTGATTTTTCCATTTCCTCACTGCCCCTAGAGCTTATCATCTATTCCAAAAATACAGTATTTGGCAGATTATATAACGCATACAGTAGGTGCCTAATAAATACTTGTTAAAGTGAATCCTCCTGAGACCTGGCTGTGAGAGGCCAGGTCCAGAGTCAGCTGTGAGCTCAGGTACGGCTGCCCCAAAACCAGGTCTCTATTTGTACTGATTCCGGCCCAGTTTTCATAAGCGTCCCAGATTCCGTACCATGACCTTGTTGGGGTTTCCTTGAACTTCCTGGTTCAGACTCACCTATGTCTCGTCCACTATTTACAGACATTGCATACATCCTGCTTTGAATCCTTCGGTTTCTGGTCCTCCAATTTCATCTTTCACACAATCGGGCCCTCAGACCACTTCCACCTGACCCCCAATCACAGAGCATCTCCAAGACAAGGCTGTGTTCTTCCTGAGCTCGACAGCAGGACTGTCTCTGAAATCCCAGCCACTGCCACCACCAGCACCAGCACCACAGCTGACTGCTCATGTGCTGAGTGGCAGATACACGTTATAACATCTCTGTGAGAGCGGGTTTATACATGAGATTGGGTGGCCACACGCCTCACATACGATGGAGCTGGGATTTAAATGCACACTGGTCACTCCAAAGCCAGGAGAAGCCCCAGGTGGACTGCACGGAGGCTGGTCCTCGGGAGGGGCAGAGGTGTTGTGAGGTACCTTTCATCTCCGCGGGCAGGGAGGTGGTCCCTCACCAGCAGATTTGGGGAAGCTTCTTCTGACTTGGCTGGTAGTGGAGAAGCGGGCTGTCCATGCTCGGGCTCTGTCTGTCCTTCAGCTGAATCTTCTCAGGAGGCCCCCCTCCCCAAGGGAGGAGAAAACGGGCACATTCTCTCCTGAAACGTCTTTACCTCATTTTAATTCTTTCCCAAACACCGAAGCGCCCTCCAGTGAAAAGGGTCTCCATGTGTCTGCCCCAGAGTCAGGCCTGGCCTGAGAGATGACCCAGAAGGCAGGGTTCATTCATCCATCTATATCCAGGCTGCACCCATCCCACGCTTGTTGTGAGATACTGTGCAGGTCACAAAACACATACAGGCTATGACACAGGCCCTGCCCACAAAGAGCACAGGTGGCCAGTCCTACATTCACAAAATCTCCGGAATTCCACCTTGACTTGGCTGAGAGCTCTGCTTTTTGTGCTGCGGCAGTCACCTTGCAGTCGTGAGGACCAAGGCAAGGGCCAAGTCAGTAGTTGAGGAAGATGGAACAGGAAGATGGGAAGAGCTTCGGTGACACTGCTGAGCTGTTCAAAACTGCTTGTTTCCCTGGTGGCGCAGTGGTTGAGAATCTGCCTGCTAATGCAGGGGACACGGGTTCGAGCCCTGGTCTGGGAAGATCCCACATGCCGTGGAGCAACTAGGCCCGTGCGCCACAACTACTGAGCCTGCGCGTCTGGAGCCTGTGCTCCGCAACAAGAGAGGCCGCGATAGTGAGTGGTCCCCGCTTGCCACAACTAGAGAAAGCCCTCGCACAGAAACGAAGACCCAACACAGCCAAAAATAAATAAATAAATAAATAAAGCCCATGGTTTTTAAAAAAAAAAACAACTGCCTGTTTTCAGGCTTCAAGTCATATCAGATGATAAATGTCCTTGAGGTCCAGCTGGAAGCAGTGTAAGTGGTACACTATCTCCACGTGGCAGGAAAGGTACCCAGAAGCAGGTCCGATCTACACCCTTACAGCCTGGGATCCAAAAGGGAAGAGACCTTCTTCCCACCAGTCTCCACACAGCAAATGTCATGGAAGGGCAAGTCAATGCCGTTTACCCTGCCTGCCCACCCCAGGTCGGTCACCACCAGTAATACCTGGGGTCAGCCTGGTGGATCACAGAATGGTGGGCAGCCCAGAAATCAGTACTGGACGTTGAGTCTGCCCATGGCCACAAAGGAGGGGCACAGTGTTTGACTAAAACCACACCTCATGGGTCCCTTATGGTGAACACAAGCCAACCAGGGCAATACAGCAGCTAAAATAGGATTTAAGAGCCAAGTTGAACCCCCGGTTCTGAATCATCTTTGAAAAGCACAAACGGGCTCACGTGGTGGCAGCTGTAATTCAGAGGGTGGTACAGGTGGGTTTCACACTTTGCTGGGATGACATGTCAGTTGTAAGGGTGAAAAGGCAGCACAGTGACCCCATTTCCCGACTTGTAGCAGAGGGGAGGGCAGCTGAGGCCCAGAAAGGAGCGCCTGTCCACGGTTGGGTGCAGGCTTGGATGAAGTTGAAAGTTAAATCAGCATCAGGATGGTCAAAACTGGTTGGAGAATTCATAACACACAGCAGATGGGGATAGTAAATATGAGAGCTGTAGGACAGCAAAGGTGATAAAAAGCCTGGATGAATGTACAACGTGAGTAAAGACAAAGGTGGGAAAAACTCAGCCTGAAGAAATCCAGACAGAGGTAGAGGAGGACCTGCTCTGACTTCTGACCACACACCCCTAATCTGTTCAGATCCTGGCTTTCTCCCCAGCATGACCTATCAGCCCCTGCATCTCAAAGCTGGACAGACTACATCCTAAGAAAATGGGCATCAGGGAAGCTTCCTGAGGCAGGCAGGTGACGGTCTCAGGATCAAAGTAACATGTGTCTTAGATCTGCTGCCCCGACCACGAACCCGAACACGGTGCTTCCACTGACCCCTTAAAGCAGGTGTTCCCCTCCCGCTCTGGACTGGCGCGTGTGGCTTCTGGATCGGTGTCAGGTTTGAAACTTGATCCTGCCTGGGACCTATCCTGACAACCATATGAACCTATTGGTTTTGTTTCCCTCAACTGAGCATAGGGGTTTCTGAAGTTTCATCTTTGAAGTATGCTGCGGCTTCACCTTGGGGGCCTGGGGAAGAGTGTGCTCATTCCGTCCCCGTAAACCCGAAGCCCAGGTGGACCCACGGGCCTGGGAGCATCGGGTCAGGCTGAGGCATACAACACACGCCCTCCAGGGTTGCAGGAGAGCGGTGGGAATTACAAGTCTGTGCCGTGGAAGCTTTAGTTCCTGCACCACCACTCATTCCAAAAAGCAGATGCAAATGTTCAATAAAAAGTATACAAAAAGGTCATAGGCAGTTGGGTAGGATTAAAGGTCATCCACCCAACAAGCCTTGTTTGCTTTTGGCAAGTTGTTCTGTTTGCTTTTCTTTCTAAGTCATTCAAACCAGTTACTCATTATTTAAAGGCATGAGGAAGGATCACAATATATTAAGTTTCTTAAAGATTATAAAATGGATCGTGCACTTTGAGACTAATTATGTCAAAAAGAACAGCTTCAGTGTATGTGTGTCTACGTGTAGACAGCGGGAAAAGAGCTCCATGAAATTATCGCAGGTAGTTACTTTTTTCCCATATTTTCCAATTTTTAAACCAACAACTCATAATGTACAAAATCATAAAACTGCAACTTTAAAAAATGAACCTGTTTGTTGGCACAGCTCCTGTGGCGGCTCAGTGATCGTCTTCCAAGCAGAGACGCCCAGGATTTAGGAGTCAGAAGACGGGTTTGCACTCAGCTCAGCTGTTCGTTAGCCACTTCCAGATGTCATCTGCCTTCCGAGCCTCTAGTTCCTTCACCTGTCAAATTAGAGTAGTACTCACTTTGTCTAACTCTCAGGGTTATTGCAAGACTCTAAATTTTAGATCAAGATGATGTAGTGGTAAGTTCGATAATGACTAGACAGCCTTCCAGGGACCCCCTTTCTCCTGGTCGCCCTCATCTCCCGGCCACCACTCTCCCATCTGCTCTTCTTTTTCCTCTCTTTCTCCCCGGCTGGTAAAGACGAGAAGCTCCTTGAAGCTCAAGCCACGATCACTTCCCCTTCCCAACCTATTCTCTGCCCTCGATGAGTTCACCCCTTCCTTAGACTTCAGCTACCGTCGGTACAAACTGACGTCTCCAGCTCAGACTTTCAGATCCGTATCTCCAACTATGTTCTAAATATAAAGACTTGACGTTCTCAGTCACCTCAAACCCAGCACAGCCTGAATGAAACCGACAACCTTTCCGGATCCCCCCCAGACAAAGCTGGCCCTCTTCCTGGTTCTCGTCCCTGAGGTTGCTGCCAGCACTCAACCAGATACCCAGGGAGCGCCCCTCCCTCCTCCCTTTCCCTCGTCCCCCACATCCATTCCATCACCATTTTACATCCCAAGTACGTCCAGCACCTTTACCCTTTATGTTCCATGACTGTAGCCGGAGCCACCACTGTCTCTCACGTGCATTACGGTGACAGCCTACAAACTGGAACCCTTGCATCCACTCACCACTCCCTGCAATCCGTTCTCCATAGTGCATCCAGGAAAAGCTTTTTTATTTCTTTATTTACTTATTATTTTGCGGGATCTTAGTTCCCCATCCAGGGATGGAACCCAGGGCCACCGCAGTGAAAGAACCCAGTCCTAACCACTGGACCGCCAGCGAATTCCCGAGGGAAAGAGCTTTAAAATCCACCTTACCGAGGTGTAATGTACATGCAATCGGAGTGTTGTGTTTCTTTACACGACACCCTCCTCTGTGCACCTCGCCCCACAGTTTCTAGCTGCTTCAGCTGCTCTGGACCCTGATTTCTCCAGACCCTCAGCTTAGCGGGACCTCTGTGCTCTGCTGGACTCCAGCTCTGTGTGCCATGGTTGCGAAATTGTTCCCAGACAGAAAGCTGGGTGGCCACTGGGCTCACCTCTTGAGTTTTTCCTTCTGTCAGGGATCAACAGTCTCGTGCTGCCTGTCATTCACTGCCTGAAAATAGTTCTCTCTTACATCTTGTCAAGTTTTATAGAGGTTTGTGGTGGGAGGGCTAGTCTGGTACCAGTCACTCCATCGTGGGTGGAAACAGAAGTCCAGAGAAAGCTGAATAAAATATAGATCTGATCATATTATTCTTCTGGTCAGAATCCGTCTGTGGATCCATGGCTCTAAGGATAAAGATCCAATTTTAAACGGCCTGCAGGGCCCTGTATGATCTGAGCCTGCTCTCACTCCAACCCCATCCCCTTCTCCTCCCGCCCACGTGCCTTCTTCAGCCTCTGGCGGCTTTGAGTCTCTTGCCATGTCTTCTCCTCCCACTCGGCTTTTGTACATCACAGAAGTCATTCTAGCACTCTTCCCATCCCTCCTCACCAGCTATAAAGCTACCATGAACAAAACACTGTGAAGCTGGCGCAAGATCAGATAGAACAGAATCCAAAAATAGACACAGGGATGCATGCAGTTCATTACAAGGGGAAAGGAAGGAATTATTTAATAAAGGCTGTTAGTTCGATTGGCTAGCTATTTGAGAAAATATTAAGTTTTATCCCTAACTCAACCCTTATTCAAAATCAAAACTCAGACAAAGTATTAATAAGCAAAACATATAAAAAACGACTTCAAACTGATTTTTTTAAAAAAACAAATATAAAAATGGGAAAGGGAAATACACTGATAAACATATGAAACTATAAACATATAAAAATATATCCAAACTCATACAATAAAACATAAATTAAAGATAGTAAAATATCAATAGTATCCAATGTCGGTGAGAGTAGGGGAAACAGGTCCTCTCCTGCACTGTTAGAACATGAATTAGTGCTGCCGTGTCATCAAGTTTCCAACGAACATACACTCTGACTTATCACATTTCTGGGAATCTATCCTACAGAAATAGCAGCATGACCACAAAATTGCTTGCATCAGCAAAAAAAAAAAAAAAATTTGGAAAGAACTCAAGTTCTTCCAAACTTTTATATAAGAATATATATAAATAAATTATAGTGCATTCATACACCAGAACACTGTGCATCCATTTAAAACGTGAGGTAGCTCTAAAGTACTTGTAAATTCGTCCACAGTATGATGTTGAGAACTAAAAGTGAGTTGCTAAACAAAAGAAACAGTATGATACTAGTGACGTGTGTGTCCACACACACACAACATATGCATATGTATACACACACATATCTGAGAAAGGAATCGGGATAGATCCTCAGATTCAAACTCAATTCTTTAAGGGTAAGACTTAAAGGGGGATCAGAAGAACCCTTATGTTGTACTTTATATACTTCTATATTATTTGAACCTGTTGCAAAGAATGTTTCACTTTTGTAATTTAAAAACAACTTGTGTGTATGTTAAGAGTGACGGACTGTTATTACAATCAACTGTGGGGCTGGTGAGCGCCTGTGATTCAACATCTCAGCAGCAGGCATGACTGCCGCCTGGTGGTCACATGCCGCCATGGCGGATTGCCTATCAAGGTTTCTCAGCCTCCCCACTGTTGCCACGTGGGGCGGGATCGTTCTTTACTGCAGGGAGGCTGCCCTGTGCATTGTAGGATGTCTAAAGCATAAGCATCCCTTGCTTCTGCCTCTAGATGCCAGTGACACCCCCTCCCCAAGTGGAGACAACCAAAAAGGTTTCCAGACACTGGCAATTGTCCCCCCTCAGGGGCAAAAACACCCGTGGTTGAGAACCGTGGATCTAAGACCCTTGTGAGTGCAAAACAAACAGATAAAATGTGTTCGTTCATTCACTCACAAACAGCTCACACGAGGCAAAGTCTTTGCGAGATAAGTTCCTAACGTCAGCTGCAAGGAGTAACCCGCGGCGGCTCTTCACAGCTTCGCGAGGTTCTGAGCTAATTCAGTTAACAGGAAAATCCCCTCTTAACCAGTGACCCCCCCCCCCAACTGCCTCAGGCAGAAATAACGAGGATGGCGATTCCCGGCACACGTGCCCCACACTCTACTCACACCCCTGGCAGCAGCTCACAGCGATCCACGCTGTGGCCTCATCACAGTGCTCCAGTCAGCAACTGTCACAACCATCACCCACACAGGAAGCCTCTTTATCCCTTGGACTTGAGTCTTCCCTCCCCCACCCAGAGCTGAAGCAGGGGTGAAGTGGCACTGACGAGGGGGATCCTGTTTGAGAAGGCTCTCTGTCCCCCCAAACCTGAGACCCCGCTCACCCACAGAGAGAAACCAGGCTCCAGATGGCACCAGCAGGGGGGATCCTGCCACAACAATCAGCTGGCCCAGGAAGTACGCTGTCTCAACCGGACCTGGGAATCTCCACTCCCCCCAAAAACACACATACACACACACACCTAGAGACAGCAGGTGGTTGGGTGGTACTGGCAGGGGGATGCCACCACAGAAAGCACCCGACCCAGGAAGCACTCTTTTTCCTCAAGGGCTGAAGACCCCTTTCCCCACCTTGGACCAGCCTGGGGAAGCCCTTTCCACCCACTCAGGCAGCATCAGCAGGGACCAGCGGGAGCCCTAGCAGTACCAGATAAACCAAGCAGACCAAATTAGCACCACAAAGGCTCTGAAAATTAAATTGCCATTGAAACCACAGCCCACCAAAGTACACCAAGACCTATAAATAGGTTGACGATGTTCTAAAATAGAAGATTTACATAGGACCTTGAGTCTCCTAACATAACAGACAAAATATCCAGGATCAATACAAAATCATCCATTATACCAAGAGCCAGGAAAATCACAACCTGGAGGAGAAAAGGCAACAAACTAACGCCAATACTGAGACAAACTGGACATTGGAATCATCTGACAAGGATTTAAAGCAGCCATCGTGGACTTCCCTGGTGGCACAGTGGTTAAGCATCTGTCTGGTAATGCAGGGGACACAGGTTTGAGCCCTGGTCCGGGAAGATCTCACATGCCATGGAGCAACTAAACCCGTGCGCCACAACTACTGAGCCTGCACTCTAGAGCCCGCAAGCCACAACGTGCACCAAAACTACTGAGCCTGCGCTCTAGAGCCCGCAAGCCACAACTACTGAAGCCCGTGCAGCACAACTACTGAAGCCCGCGCGCCTAGAGCCCATGCTCTGCAAAAAGAGAAGCCACTGCAATGAGAAGCCCGCACACCACAACGAATAGTAGCCCCCACTCGCCGCAACTAGAGAAAGCCTGTGTGCAGCAACGAAGACCCAATGCAGCCAAAAATAAAATAAATAAATAAAGCAGCCATTGTTCGAAAAAAATGTTCAACAAGAATTTACAAATTCTCTCAAAACAAATTATAAAATAGAAAATCTTAGCAAAGAAAAAGAAGTTATAAAAAAAAAGAACCAAAGGAACATTATAAAACTAAAAAATACAAATACTGAAATTAAAAACTCACTGGATGGGCTCAACAGCAAAGTGGAAATGACAGATTTTGGAATCAGTGAACTTGAGGACAGATCAATTGAATGTACCCAATCTGAACAACAGAGAGAAAACAGATTGAAAAGCAATGAACAGAGCCTCAGAGACCTGCTGCGACAATGACAAAAGATCCAGCAATCTTAACATCAGAGTCCCAAAAGCACAGGAAAGAGAAGGTGGAGCTGATAGAGTATTCAAGAGAACAATGGCAGATAAGTTTCCAAATTTGGTGAAAGACACAAACTTAACAGATTAAAGAAATAAACTCAACGAAATCCCTGCTGAGACACATCATAATTAAAATTCTGCAAATTAAAGACAAAGAAAAAAATATTGAAAGCAGCAGAGAGAAATGCCACATTACGTACAGGAGAGCACCAATCTGAATGACAGCAGGCTTCTCATTTGAAACCATGAAGGCCAGAGAGAAATGGCACATTTTCAAGTGCTGTCAACTTGAAGGACAAGAACTGTCAACCACGATTGAATACCCAGCTAAACTATCCTTCAGGAATGAAGAGGAAATCCAGACATTCTCAGATGACTGGAAATGAAAAGAATTTGTCACTTAGCAGACTTACCCTTAAAGAATGGCTAAGAGAAGTTCTTCTATCAAAAAATGAATGCTAAAGGAAGGAATCAGGGAGCATCAGGAAAGAAGAAAAATGGAAAGAGCAGAAATATGGGCAAATACAATTGACTACACTTATCCTCATGAGTTTTACAAACATATAATGTTCCTCTTTTGTCCAATATGACATTTTATCTTGAATCTACTTTTATTAATAATAACATTGTGGTCTGGGTATTCTTTTCATTCATGTTTGCCTGGTATATCTTTTGCCATCACTTTGTTTTTAATCTTTCTGTGTTGCTTGGTTTCTGATGTAAAGAACATATTGCTGCATCCTGGGGTTTGTCTTTTGTGGGGTTTTTTTCCATTTGTTTGTTTCTTTTTAATTTAAACTGAAGTTCTCTGCCTTTTGATCAGTAGGTTTGACCCATTTGCATATATTGTGATAAATGATATAACAGGTCTTATTCTGTGTTTTCCCTTTACCACACTTTGTTTTTTGCTTTCCTCTTGTCCAGTTTTCTATTGAACAATCAGTTGTTTTCTTCTGGTTTGAGTGTTATACGTTCTACTTTTATTCTCATGGTACTTGTACCTAAGTTGTAAAACCCACACCTATGTTTCCTCTCTCCCTATCCATTTATTAAGCTTGTGAATATGTACATCCCCTCTCTAATCAAGACAAGTAACTTAGTTACTCTCACTTTCTCATTTCTACTTCCCACCCTCCTCCCCACTGGTGTCATTAAAATTTTAGTATCGCACTGTTATGCACATGTAGTTGGTGTCACCCTGTCTCACTATCTCTGCTCCTTGATTATTAAGACGATAACAAACTCTTTACTAAATTATTCTTATCCTTACTTTCTTTGTATCTTGAAGCATCTCCCTCATTTTTTCTCTTCTTGCTGAAATACTTCCTCCAAGAATATTTCCAAGGTCTTACATGCATAAGAGTATCTTTATTTTACCTCATTTACATGATTCTTAAGTAAAATATCAAATTCTAGATTCAAAGTTTTATCTTTTACAATTTGAAGATATCATTACATTTTCTTGTTTCTTGTTGTTTCAGTGCTACTGAAAAGTCAGATTTATTTAGTCAATTGTTACTCATTGAGGGGCCACAAAATGCCAGGCACTGTTTTTGACACTTTGGTTTTAACCCAAGAACTAGACTCAGGCAACTGGAGGCTCCTCACGCCCTCCCTGTCCTTGGAATGTACATTCTGCCCACTGTTCCCACAGTAGGAGTTGTTTCAGGGATGCAGCCTTGAGAGAGCAGTGTGTTGTTGAGAACATCTGGACTGAATACGTGATTGAACCCAGTTAAGGCCTCTGTGTAAACTTTTAAGACTCTGGTGGTTGGGTGCAGAGATCAACTCGTCTCGTGGCCGGCCCAAGACAAGGCTCGTATCTGAGTTCCCTTATTAATCCTGCCACCTACCAACCTGGATTGTGGTCTGCATCTTTCTTTGGTCTCTCCTTGCCCCCCATATACAGGGGCCAGTTTCGAATTTCACCCAGAAACTCCTGAAGTTGTGAACCAACATTTATGTTGTTAGATTTTATTATAACGTGTAATGTCTTTTCATATTTTTCCTGTTTGTCTTTCAACGAGCACTTTCCATCCAAGTTCTTTAACCTTTATTTCTCCATAATTTGTGGTTGTTATTTCTTAAAACATGTTCTCTCTGTTTATTCTTTATTCCCTTCTAGGACTCTCATTGTATGAATATCTAGTCAGTTTCTATATTGCTTAATATTCCTTTCACATTTTTCAAGTTTCTATCCCTTCCTGTTATCTTATGGCACAGGAGAGTTCCTTGATCCGAGAGCCCAGCTTTCAAATTCACTCTTCAGTTTTACACATTCTGCTATTCAATAAAAAACTGAATACTATGACAAGTTCTTGCTTAATATTTCTTATGTCCTCCTTTAACTCTTTTAGGATAGCTTTTTAAAAATACATTCTAAATGGCCCACTAATTCTGCCTTATCTGTTATAGATCATTCAAATTATTGTTTTTCTTTTATAGCAATAGAATGCTTCAGATCTTATTTTTTCACTGTGAGTCCACATTCCCCAATCCCAGGATATAAGCTGGTAATGTAGGGACAAAGGGAACCAAAACCCTGGGGTATTTCCTATACCTCCTTCAACTCACCAGGAAGGGAACAAGCTGTGGCTGAATTATATGTATGTATGTGTATGTGGGGAGGGAAAAGGGGGCTTAGGGAAATTTGAGTTATTTTCAAAGCAGAGAATCTATGATGTTAAAATTGGGGCAAGATCACTCCCCATTTACCTCCCTCTTCCTACCAGGTGATCTTACCCCACAAGGAACCTCATCATCCCACCTCTTTTTTGCAATAATCACCTGGCTCACTGTGTGTGTGTTCGTGCACGTATATGTGTGTGTGGGTGTTTGTGTGTATCAGGGTGGGAGAAAGGTGAATAAAAACCTTTGAGGTGGAGCTGCTTGTATCTTGTATTACAATCCATGCCTCTCCCAGACCAGCTCTAAGGTTACCCTGTGTGATGGTGAAAGAGTGGGCAAAGATTTTCCCGGGGCAATGTGGGAGTGAACAGAAAAGAGCACACAAAACAACAGAAAGCATCTCCCTGCAGTCCCCTTGGGGCATCTGGAGCTATCCATTGCTGCTACCATTCCCTCCCCACATAGACACACACACGCACACACACACACACACACACACACACCCCGTAGGACCAACTGTAGCCATCTGTCTCCCAGAAGGTCTCCAATCAGTTTTTCAATAGTTTCTCAATCCAACAACCTCCCTCCTTCCAAAGGCATCCAGGTTGGGTTTTGGACAAGGAGCTAGCCACTTACATCAGGATGCTGTGTTAGCTACCTTTTTCTGTATAACAATATTACTACAGACTTAGTGGCTCAAAACAGCACACACTTATTATCTCACGGTATCTGTGGCTGAAGGTCCGGGCACAGCTTAGCTGGGTCCTCTGCAGCCAGCTGTCAAGGTTTCGGCCAGGACTGGGTTCTCATATGAAGACTCTACTAGGGATGATCCACTTCCAAGTACCTGGGGGTTGTTGGCAGGGGTTAGGTCCCTACTGGTTGACAGTTCCCTGTCATGTGGATTTCCCCAACATTACACTTGCTTCACCCATGCCAGCAAAGAGGATTACCCTAGCAAAACAAGCATTAGAATCATGTCACCTTTGTTATGTTTTATGGGTTAAAAGTAAGTCACAAGTCCTATCCACACTCAGTGGGGGGTGGATTACACACAGGTGTGAATACCAGGAGGCTCAGATAATGAGAACCACATTGGAAAATGGGAACTGGATAAGGGGGTGCCTTCTTGTAGGAACTAAAAATCATCTTTCCCAAAGTTTTTGAAAGCCACTGAAGGGTTAAGTAACATCTTATTCTTGCTTCAGAACGATCATGAGCCAGAACGTGTGGCAAATAGATTGGTGGGAAGGCAAACTTGACTTGGGGAAATCAGCTAAGAGACTGGTACTCTAATCCTAGTGAAATGTCGGTGGCTAGAGCTAGGGTAATACTGGTGGGAAAAGAGAAGGATGGACAAACTGGAGAATACAATAAATAGGACTTCGTGATGAACAGACAGCGATAGTTGAGGATATTCTGCTTCTGGTTTTTGCAAATGGGTTTGTGAGCAGTAATATTACTCACTAAGAAGAAGAGGGGCGGGCTTCGCTGGTGGCGCAGTGGTTGAGAATCTGCCTGCTAATGCAGGGGACACGGGTTCGAGCCCTGGTCTGGGAAGATCCCACATGCCGCGGAGCAACTAGGCCCGTGAGCCACAACTACTGAGCCTGCGCGTCTGGAGCCTGTGCTCTGCAACAAGAGAGGCCGCGATAGTGAGAGGCCCGCGCACCGCGATGAAGAGTGGCCCCCGCTTGCCGCAACTAGAGAAAGCCCTAACACAGAAACGAAGACCCAACACAGCCAAAAATAAAAATAAATAAATAAATTTTGAAAACAAACAAAAAAAAACCTCCTTTAAAGAAGAAGAGGGGCATTTAGACATTTTGAGTTTGGGTGTGTCCAGTAACAGAATTAGAGACGAAACGTGCTCCCTAGGGAGAACACCTCCTTTGATAAATCTAATTTTTATGCTTGCAAATAACCTGTTGCTCAAATTTGTTGAAACTGGTTAAATCTTTTCAACTCCCCTATCTCACACGTGTGAATTTTCAGTATAACAAGTAGCCTACGGACGCATGCACATGGGTTTGCAAAGTACACCTTTCACATTGTTTGACGGTAAAGGATGAGTCTTGGGAGGACAAGAATATGGGGAAAGCCATATACTCTAAGATACCTTACACTGGAGTGATTTGCGTGGGCAGCGTCAGCAGGTCCACGTGCAGACACAGCTCCGGACTGGCAACAACGCAGCTCTGCGGTTCACGCTCTCGCGTGTCCGCAGGATCCCGCACGAGCTAAGCGACCGCTACTCTCGCGAGAGGGAGGGAGACCACGGCTCCTTGGATTCCCCAAACCGCGCTACGCGAGCTCCCACCTGCTGAGGAGCGGAGTCCGGCCACTCCCGCGGGCTTCTGGGAATCGTAGTTCCGGGGCCGGACGAGGCCCGCCAGCCTTGCCTTGTGCTGTTGCGCATGCGCGGCCCCGCTGGCCAGAGAAGTTCGTAGCCTTTGTGAGGCCCGGCGTAGAAGGTGAGTTGTTGCTAAGGTGCGGCTCTCCTTGCTCGGCCTCGGCGGTGCCCCCGGGCCATTAGTCTGCGCCGAGCCGGGTGGAGTGCGCGCTGGAGAAAGGGGCGTCGAGGGCAGGCACGAGCCCCATCCCCGAAGCCCCGGGGCGCGGGGTGGGCGGGGGATTGGTC
The DNA here is from genome assembly GCF_965194805.1 of Balaenoptera borealis. NCBI lineage: Eukaryota > Metazoa > Chordata > Mammalia > Artiodactyla > Balaenopteridae > Balaenoptera > Balaenoptera borealis. The sequence continues at coordinate 58,615,051 of NC_138879.1, forward strand.
TGCGCGGCGGCCCCTTGGCTGCGGCCCGGGCGCCTCTCCTCCGGCCGCGCGGCCGCCGCGCAGCTCCGAGCGGCAGCGCCAGGCGCGAGCGCCCAGCCTCAGGGATGCTCTCCCGGCTTTCCAGGTGCCAGCCTCGAGGGCCAAGCCGGCTCGGGACGGAGCGAAGCCTTTCGGAGGAGCTCCCCGAGGGGAGGCGGGAAGGAGGACCACGAGGCCTCGGGGCTTCCCGCTCCTCCGCGCGGCGAGGGCTGCGCTGGGGGGAGAGCTGAACCTTCGCGGCCGGGAGGAGGTGGTGACCATGGAGACAGATATGGCCGAAATGCCTGGGAAGAGCGGTGAGGGGGGCCGGTGTTGAACTTGTGCTGGGGGCCGGGCCGAATTCTTCCTCCTGAGCGGGAGTCACTGCTGTCCGGCTCCTTTGTCTGGGGATGGAAGGGCTCTTTGGGTGAGAGTGGAGGGCGTGCTGTGGGGTCCCAGCTGGGTACACAGCGGACCCTCCAAAGACACCGCCAAAATGTGAGCGAAATGTCATCTTCTGAGGCTTGAGCATAGCCTCGTAGTTTGTCTCACACCTTCTTCCTCCCGGGTGATTATACCATCCTAGCCTCATCAGTGGGTCTGACAGTTTAGCTTTTTGGTTGGCAAAAGTATTTTCCACTCCTGTTCCTCCACTTTGGACAAAAACCCTTTGGTTTCAGTAGAGCAGATACTTTTGCTTAATAGAGGAGGCACCAGGCAGAGGAGTCAGTGACTGGCTTCCAGTTCTCCTAGAAGTTTGGTCTGTGACCTCTTATATCAGAATCCACACCCTGCCCCTACCTGTGCTTGTTGGATTTCTAGATTGTACCCCAGTCTCAGCTAGTGATAATTATTTAGAGATGGGATCCAGCAAGCTACATTTAGACTAAGCTTGCAGGGTGATTTTTCAGAACCGTTGAGCCTCTTTTTCCCGTATTAATTTAATGTAGATTAAGCTCAGAGAAAAACTTATTTTAATTTCCGGATCAGAGAGTGCCGTCTTCCAGGATGTCGTTGTTTCAGGCTGCCTTCAGTCGCAGTGTTTGTAGGGAACACCAGGAGTACGGTGGTGGGAATTTTTTTTTTTTTTAATATTTATTTATTTATTTGGTTGCGCCGGGTCTTAGTTGCGGCAGGTGGCCTCCTTAGTTGCGGCTCCAGGGCTCCTTAGTTGTGGCATGTGAACTCTTAGTTGCGGCATGCATGTGGGGTCTAGTTCCCTGACCAGGGATCAAACTGGGGCCCCCTGCATTGGGAGCACGGAGTCTTATCCACTGGGCCACCAGGGAAGTCCCGAGAATTTTAAGCTCATAAATCTGAGTCACAAGGTAGATCTAGGCCCTATCATGACTGCTTTCTTGCCCTTAGCTCCGTCTTCCCAGGATTCTCCCTTTTCCCAAGAAAAGAGGACAGAAGAGGGAGAAGTGGCAGCTTTGCGCCTCACAGCCAGATCGCAGGTGAGTGAGTCTCTGCTGGTTATTGAAATTCCACCTTATTTCTCGGAGTGCAGACGCACTCCCTTCTTTTTGATGTGGAGTTTCTGTGTCCATTAGAGCTGAGTTCTAATTCTAAGAGACAACTCGAGTGACTAAAGGGCTCAGTGGAAAATGTTTTCTGCTTCTTCGTTGTATGTTGTCCGTCTAGTATTTATTATCACTCAGCAGACGTGGAAGGAGCATTGCCCTTCTTTAGCCCATTAGCTAATTTCTATGCTTGTTATTTGGGAAACGATTTTAAAAGACAATGTGGTGCATACCTCTTAAAATGTATGTTTCACTAGGGGAAACAACATACACATGACTGTTAAGTACGAATTTAAGAAAACACCTGAAGTGCTGGAGTGAATTATGAACATAGTGAGTACTCAAATAGTTCAAAGGAATGCTGGAAAGGGAAGCCTATAGAAGATTTAATTTAAAGAGTTAGAATCCAGCCCAACAAGATGATGAATGCGGTTGTATTTTAGAGGTGAACTGTTACCAAGTTACAACTCAGTTTCCAAACTCTCACTTCCCCAAGGGCAAATATTAAGAATTGCTGAATTTAAGTGGTAGTTGTATATGGGTGATTAGTGTGTTAGTCTTTCAACTTTTTGTATGTCTGAACATTTTTCTTAAACGAAGTTGAATGGGAGAAGAGAGTTCTCCATGGTGTGTGTCATACCACAATGCAAAGATTCCTCCACTAGCCTCTCTTTTTGCTACTTTAATCCAAAGTGTGAAAGTGGACATTGCACATTGCTGCTGTTTGTCAACGTGATTTCTCAGGATCCTTGCATACTTGCTTGCCTCCATTGGTTTCTCGAATACCTTATGTGAATATTGAAGACTTCATTAGTCAAGAAGCTTTAAGTTGCACCTGATGAAAACTCGATTCAAACTGGCTTAAGCAAAAAGAGGTATTTATTGACTATTATAAGTGAAAAATCCAGGTCTGGCTAAAATTGAGTTCAGGCAGTGACATTAGAATCTATTTTCTCCATTTCAGTGACCTTTTCTTTTCTTTCTGTGTGTTTTGCACTCAAGCAGGCTTTTCTTCTCGTGCAGGGTAGCCCCTAACGAATTTAGGCCTACATCTTCCCATGTTGAAGATCAGAGAAAAGGGGCATCTTCCCTTCTGGTCGTTGCAGAAGAAGGACTGAGCTTAACTCTATAATGGGTATTAGGCCCATTGTTGGACCATTATTGGCAAATCTGAGTGTGATGATTAGACTAGAAAATATACCTGTACATACACATACAAACACACATCCCACCCATGGGTCAGAGATGGAGCTGTACTACCTGAACCGCATGGCCTAAAAGTGGCCACAGGCATAGCAGCCAGAGGAAAGTCAGAGTACAGGTACCAGAAAAAGGGTGAATGCTTTATACATTTCAACACATTAATATTAGATTCAAGACTGCTTTTATAGCTTCAGAATGGATTAAACCTTTTATGGAAATGTTTAAAACTGTCCTTTTTGCATTGCATTGGATTTTGTTTGATGCTAATACTGCAATTGTCTTTCTTATTAGTATTTGCCTGGGCTGTTTAGCTTTTACTTATTAGACTTTTTTAATAATTAGAGTTTTAATTTTTGCTCATGGTAACCAGGTGAACGGTACAGACGTATATAAATATTAAAGTATATTACCTGTCCTTACCTCCCCAAGTTCAGTCCACCACCTCTCCCTACTGAGGATAACGGTTTTGTGTATATTTTTCCATGTTTTTGTTGAGCTTGAAGTACTGTATTCAGATATGTGGTATACTATATTTCCTTCCATCCCCCCCTCCATCCCCAACTTTGGGGGTTTTGTCTGGATCTCTTTTCTGTAAAGAGGATGTGGCTATTTTAAGAAACCTTTTTATAAGAGAAATTAATTTATTCATATTATGATGATTACTTGTATGTTTCACATTTTTCTTGCTATGTGATTTTTATAATTGTGTTTACTATGCTTTGTTTCTTCTTTTGTATTTTTTTCTCCCTTTTGTGCTGTAGTTTGCATTTTTGTTATTCTGATTTTTTTTTTCTTTTATGGTTTGGAAGTTAATTTCCACTGTCAGTTTAGCTATAGATATGCAGATTGTAGGATCAAAGTCATTTTTTCTCACAGTATCTTGTCTATTTAGTAGCTGCTTAATGATTTTTACGTTTTATTTTCCAAGGATGATTCTTACATTTTTTAAGTCTCAGATTATTTCCATTTTGGGGAACTTTATTTTGAAATAATTTGAGACTTATAGAAATTTAGCAAGTGGTAGAAAGATTTCTCATATGCTCTCCTTTCAGATTTTCCAAAATTTAGCATTTCACCTTGCTTTTATTATTCTTTTTCCAAAATCAGGAAGTTAACGTTGGTATAGTACTATAACCTACTGCTCTTATTCAGATTTCCCAGCTGTCTTATTTTTCTTGTTTTTCTTCCCCTTAATTTCTACTTTTATCCTGTAATTCCTTCTGTTTTCCCTAATTTGTTGTTGGGTTCTGTCTCTAATTTGATTTGTATGCTTTGTTCATTTAATTACATTAATTTTCTTTTAACGAAATTGAAGTGTTTCCTCTGAGTACAGTTTTAGCCTTATGGCATTGATTTTTGCGTTTTATTTCATTATTTTGAAATTTTGATATGTTTTTTCAGTTATCAGTTATTGCTCTTTCATCTCTGTTTTGGAATTTATTAACATTTACTTTGTTACTTTTGCAAGTGCTTCATGAATATTTAAATAGAAGGTGTTTTCTATCCAGTTATAGCATTTGGTATATATTTATTTCAATAACCTGGAATATTATTCCCATTCTCTATATCTTTACTTAAAGAGACATGTTCAGTACTGGTATGTGTCTATCTCCATATAGTTTTTGTATTTTATGTCTTGTATAAATAATCCTATGGTGTTTACCCATAAACATTTATACGTGATATCTGTACCCTTAATTAATTTGTTGCTGTCATTTTCCAATTTAATGCATCTTGCCTTGAATTGATTCCGTGCTTCACTGGATTTGGTGCCAGTCTGTTCATTCCATGGCGAGGACTCACAGGAGAATTATACAGACACATGCCTTTTTTTCTCTGCCTATATTTTGTTTACTTTGCCAAACTACATTGTTGATTCATTGGTTCATGTTTTAACTCTTTGTTCCCCAGAAAAATTAGTCTGTCAGTGGAGAAACCGTGGTCTTGTTTCGTTTGGTTCTCATGTTGAATCTTGGACAGTGTGCCTGGCACGTAATTGATACCCAGTGACTTTCCATGGAATGTCCAGGACACATGAGAATGCTTGTCATTTTTCACAGTGATTTTCCCCCGTTGAATACAGCTACGCATCTACTCCAGGGCCAACAGAAACTGGGGGGTGAAAGGGAGGCTGTGGAGTGACAGATGGTGAACAAAAGTATGTTTTGTGTCTTAGGCATCAGTGACGTTCAAGGATGTGGCCATGGACTTTACCCCAGAGGAGTGGGGGAGGCTGGATCCTGCACAGAGGGACGTGATGCTGGAGAACTACAGGAACCTGGTCTCGCTCTGTAAGGATGGGCTCCCACCATGACTCTGGTCCCTGCTTACGGGGACATCATTACCTTATTGACAATGAAGTAGCATAACAAAGCCAGTAATCGTAAAGTATTGATCCCTTTGGGCCCAGAGAAAATCTGTTTCTGCTCTGGGTTCTTGGTGAAATGTCTAGGCTTGTTTTGTATCAGGAGTCTTTGGATTCAAGTGACAGAAACCGAATTCACACTAGCTTAAAAGGGAATCAGATATATTGTCAGGAATTTCTTTTATTTACTTATTTTTTAATTACGTGGTATAGCTTGCCCTGATCTCTTGTGTGTCACAGATGGCCATTGGCCGCTCTAGGGTTACATTATTCTTCCAGTTAGAGAGCTAAGGAAAAAAAGAAGGCTTCTATCCTGGGAGTTTCAGCAAATAGGGTCACATGTCCATCAGTGAAGCAGTAACTCGAGCCAGGGAGATAGAGTATGCTCTGACCAGTTTGGATACTGTGCCCACCTCTGGGGGGGGAGGTATGTGCATGTGTACACATGTACACACATGCATGTACACATATGTGTTCGTATCATTGGTGGAAGGAACTATGTTAGCTCCTCCCAAACCTCGTATAATGAATTCCCTAAGAAAGCAGGTTCTAGTAACTGAAGAAGGGAGAAAGGAAAAACATCAGAAGACAGCTAGTCACAGAGTCACAGGCTTGTGGTGCTGCCACTGGGGTCCCACTTCACCCAACTCCTTCTCTGAGCTGAGGACTGGTCTGCAGTATCTCCCTAGAACTCCCACAGTAAACAAGAGAAATTCTCTTCTATTTTTTTACAGGCTAAATATTTGTCTTTTCAAATGCATGTAACTCCTTATGAGGCCCAGGCTCTTGCTGCACCTGTTTTAAGGTTCATTTAGAGGCCCTCCGCTCCCTTATTCCAGAACTTCCTATGATGTCCTGTCTTTTGTGGATCCAGGGGTTGGGACCGTGCTCTGGGATAGAGCTTTGTGCCCATCACAAAGAGTTAAGTCCCTTTTTTTTCTTTCTTTCTTTTTTTTTTTCTTTTTTAATGAGCAGGGCTTCCAGTTTCCAAACCTGAGAACCACAATTTGGAGAATGGAAAAGAACCATTGATGCTTGAGAGAAAAGCCCCCAAAAGCAGCTGTTCAGGTGAGTCAGATAGACGGGAATCTTCGGAAAGAATAACCCCACAAGACAGTAAAGAAGTGGCGCTCTTCAGTGCTTAAGAAAGAATATAGAAGTGCCAACATGCTTTTATTTATTTTAAATTATATTGCATTTTGAATACATACAAAGTCAAGGAAATAAAATAACACTGAGATCAAACATATGCTCACATTTGCTTCATTTGCCTTTTTTCTTTTCCTTTTTTTGTAATGTAAAATAGATTAAAATATCATAACTGTACAGTTTTATGAATTTTCCCAAATTGAACACATTCATGTAGCTAGCATCCACATCAAGAAACAACCTTACTAATAAAAAAAATAAAGAAAAAAAACACAAACAAAAAAATAATTACTATACTTTCCAGATAATTTTGGCTATTCTGATATTACACCAAAGTTGTGCAAGTGGTAGTTTCTTAAAGGTTAGGTGCAAGGTGCATCTGAAACCGTATCCATGAATTTTTCCTACTCTTAAAATCTATTGATCTTTTGGAAAATATTGGTTCACTGAGTTATGCATATCTTCCAAATACTGACACAATACATTATGCGATATTTTAAAAACCACAATTTTCAGTATCACCACTGACCTTACCAGAAAAGCCTTTAAGTATTAGAAAGCTATCAAGCTCTCAGTGGTAGATAAAAGTTTTCCAAAATTCTAATTTCTGCCCAAAAGCTCATATTTTATCAAATACTGTCAGTTGTTTTCCTTGAAGTGACAGGATCATTTTTTTTTTTTTTCAGTTTTGAGGAAATATCTGCCAAATACCCAACATGGATAACATAGTTTGTCAGTCATTCTTTCAAGTAAAAGTGATGGTCCATGAAAAAAAAAAATGGCAAAAAAAACAAAAAAAAAACAAACAAACAAAAAAATGGCCAGTTCATCTCTCAAACAGTCTCATGAGTGGTTTTCCTCAAGGCAAGCATCATACTTCGATATGAGCAGACTTGCATTATGAATTGAATATTTCCTATTTCATCATCCAGAATATTAAGAAGGCGTGTAGTCAAGGTTTAATAAATAAAATTAATTTATTAAGTTAGTAATAATTCCTGTTGTTTCCTCAGAAATTTTTAAGTGAAACTGGCTTTTTTTTTTTTTTTTTTTTAACTGAGAGTACATGGTGGGGAAAAATACAACTACTAGTACATTTGGTGTCTTGTCCTGATTTGTGCATAAGTTGTGGGCAGTTTTACCACCATCACTTTTGCAACATCAGTGCAAATGTCAAGACAATGAAAAAGGCAAATAAGATCTAAGCATTATTCTGAAAATAGTTTTGAACCTACGGACTCCCAGGGATCCTCAGACCACCCTTTGAGGTCACAGCCTCTACCTACCTACACTATCCTTATATCAATTTATGTTTTACTGATTTAACAAACACTTATGTAGCACCGATGCTGTGTCAGAGTTTTAAGTGTTTTATAAATATTTTCATTAAACGCTCCTTAAGGTAGGTGTTGTTTGTATTCCTCATGAGGTAGGTACCGTTATTGCCCCAGCTTACAGATAAGGAAACTGAAGTAGAAGCGTAAAACAACATGCCCCAGGTCACACAGCTAGTAAGTGGCAGAGCTGGGATTAAATTCATGCATTCTGATTTCAGAGTCCATTGCTCTCAACCACTGTGCTCTTCCTGAATGTCCCCTCTCACCTTGGGGCTTCTGTACATGTCATTCCCTCTACCTGGAACACTCACACCCGTGCTTCTCTACCTGTTATGTGGAACACTCACCCCCGTGCTGCTGTACCTGTTACCTGGAACACTCACCTGAGCCCCAAACCCACTTCAATTTCAGCTCAGCCATTTACCTCCTCAGGGAGGCCTCCCCTCATCCCCCTGGGTTCCCCTTATCATCTTTCACAGCATCATTCGCCTTTTATTTCTTAGTACTTACTACAGGTGCATTTTTATATGTATTTGTAGATGTTAGACTAAATTTTCTCTCCCTTCATATACATAGGGACTGCGTGTTTTTCCCCAGAGCCTAGCATATGGTAGACATCCAATAGGTAATTGTTGAATAAATGGATAGAAGAGTACATAGATGAAGGAACAGAATTCACTTGGCTGTGTGGAATGAGGGGCAGATCTAACTTAACTGTCTTTTGAATGTTTAATCACTCACAGGACCATTTGTTGTAAAAACAAATTATCTTTAGTTTACTGACTGAAATAACCACCTTTGTATTGTCCTTAATTCCTATATTTACTTGACTTTACTTCTGAAATTGCTGTTTTGTTTCATTGGTCTATTTACATATTCTTTTGAACCAAACTCTTTATTTTAGCTTTATAGAGTAGTTTCATATTGAATATAAAAATTCTAATAGATTTATAGTAGATATATTCAGAGAGGTTGGCTTCCATCCTTGCCCTCTCTATTCTGGTGTTCTCTCTGTAGGCAGTCATTTTTATTAGTATTTCATTTATCTGTCCTTAGTTTTGGAAAATATAACCAAATATGTCTATATATTTGTATCTCCCCTTTTTTCCCCTACACAAAAAGTAGCAGACCATACACACTCCTTCACAGCTTGCTGGGTTTTTTAAGTTTAATGTATCCTGAAGATCACTTCATAGCAATAGAAGATCATTCTCATTATTTTAATAATATAATGTTTAATATTTTAATAATTTTATTATTTTAAGTTGCACATACTTCATTGTATGTGTACACCATAGTTTAATCAGTTCTTTATAGTATTGAAATATTACTGTATTTTAATATTTGAGATGTTACCAGTCTTTTGCTACCTCAATTAGTGTTGTAATGATTAGCCTTGTTCGGATATAATTTAATGTATCTGCCATTATATCTTTGGGAGATCATTGATTTTTCAACAGGGACATATTATAAAAGAATTCTTAGGGAAGATTTTAAACTGGAAATGGAATGCATATTAGGATGTGAGTAGGGTTGGGTAACTGGAAACTTAGAAGTCATCACTGTGCCCTGCACTAAGGTGGTAACTGCCTGGAAGTTTATGACAGTGCTTGATATTCTATAGAGGTTGTTCCTCCCCTATCCTGATCTGGGATGCTCATTTCCTGCTCATGTGGTGAAATGGTGCTTCATGTGCATCCCTCCTTCTCCTGTCTTTTGGTCATCTTTCCCCCATTCTGATTCCTGGGTAGGGTCTGCTGATTTTCTCTGCATCTACTGTGCATTTGTTTCCCTCCATTTGCTTCTCTTTGCAAGTCATCTTCTAAGAGTCAAATCCACTTGTTCTTTGAAGCCATGCTCTTCACCTTCATTAACTCTTACCCGTTACAGACCTGCCTTTTTGTTGAATTCAGAAAACAAAGGAAATTTGCATTTCCAATTTGTTTCAGACTCAGAGACTAGACCCGGGAGCAAAGATTCAACTTCAGTGCAAGATTTTTCCAAAGAAGAATCATGCCAGGTTGCAGTCATAGACAGGCTGACAAGGAATGGTGTCTATGACTCCAACTTGGAAACAACTCTCGCATGTGAAAACCGGTTAGAGAATCAGCAAGGAAATCAGGAGAGACGCTTGAGAGAAATGTTCACCCACATGAATTCACTCCCGGAAGAGAGAGCTCATGAGCATGATGTTTACTGGAAAAACTTGAGTCAGAAGTCAGTACTTCTCACTCAAGACAGAGTTCCCAAAGGATCCTGTGCCTTCCATACCCTTGAAAAAAGATTGAAACAGAAATCAACCTTAATGAAAAAGCAGAGGACCTACAAAGAGAAGAAACCTCATAAATGTAATGACTGTGGTGAGCTCTTCACTTACCATTCAGTGCTCATTCGACACCAGAGAGTCCATACCGGGGAAAAACCCTACAGCTGCACCGAGTGTGGGAAGTCTTTCAGCCACAGGGCGAATTTAACTAAACATCAGAGAACTCACACTAGAATTCTCTTTGAGTGCAGCGAATGCAAGAAGGCCTTCACAGAAAGCGCATCCCTTGCAATACATCAGAGGATTCACATTGGAGAGAGACCATATGAGTGCAGTGAGTGTGGGAAAGGCTTTAATCGAAGTACACACCTTGTGCAGCACCAGCTGATCCACACAGGGGTGAAGCCTTATGAATGCAACGAGTGTGATAAAGCCTTCATTCATTCTTCAGCACTCATTAAACATCAAAGAACTCACACTGGAGAGAAACCCTATAAATGTCAGGAATGTGGGAAAGCCTTTAGCCACTGCTCATCCCTTACCAAACATCAGAGGGTTCATACCGGAGAAAAACCCTACGAATGTAGTGAATGTGGAAAAACCTTCAGTCAGAGCACACATCTTGTTCAGCATCAGAGAATTCACACCGGAGAGAAACCCTATGAGTGTAACGAATGTGGGAAAACCTTCAGCCGGAGCTCAAATTTTGCTAAACATCAAAGAATTCATATTGGGAAGAAACCATACAAATGTAACGAATGCGGAAAAGCCTTCATTCATTCATCAGCCCTTATTCAACACCAGAGAACTCATACTGGGGAGAAACCCTATAGGTGTAACGAATGTGGAAAAAGCTTTAAGTGCAGTTCATCCCTCATCAGACATCAAAGGATTCACACGGAAGAGCAGCCCTGAAAAATGACTGAATGTGAAGAAATGTGAGTTGGTTTTATCGCTGTGTTAAATACCTGAGCAGTTTGTGTGGAAGACCCATAAACTGCTGCCTGAGGACCAGTTCTGTGTGTATCTAACTCTACTTGCATAATAAGTAGCTTTGAGGCATAAACAGAATGTTCTTTATATCCATTGATTTGATCATTCTGAATGCTTCCAGCCAGGAATCTCAAAGGTTGATCCCTAACCCACCCCCTTCCCCCCCAATACCCTTTTGTGGAAATTCAGAAATCCTTGGGAGTGGGTAGTAATGCAATCAATGTGAAATCCAGTTCCCCCCTCTTTGTCACATCAAAGCCTGTTACAGCATCTCACTTTGTAAGGACATTCTTATCTGGTAGGTGAGGCAGAGGGTTCATATTCTTATCATCGGGAAGACACAGAGCTGTTGCTCTTTGAATCCAAAGTGGAGACCCAGATATACAGAGAATGTCATTTCTTTTACATTAACTATAAAAACTTAAAGGTTAAGAGCTGAAATGTGCTTTGGATTCCCTCCCAACCCCAAAGGCTACTGTCTCGTTTGATGAATATAAGAGGTCTAAATTATGCTCACATGGATTATGCTGAGATTTAGATGATTATTATCCCCCCGCTGGGTACATCTTCACTTTACACTTCCTTGGAAGTTACCCTGAGGTAGAGAAAGAGTCAGAATCTTAACTGTAGTTTTTGATCAAGTCCCTCTTTTCTTATCCTTGGCACTGAATGAATCCTTGGTTTTCTGTAATCACAGTATTAGGGAGATTTCATTTTTTTACCTTATTCTGCTCTCTGTAAAGTATGTTTTGTCACTTGGAGAGAAAGCCCCTGGGATGTGCAGAGTGAAAAGTTGATGGGTTCCATGTGTGGTTACATGTAGGGTCTCGGACAAGAAGAAGAATTGAAGCAGCTTTGAGGCACAAACACCTTCGTGTCACATACGGAAGAGAGTCACAGGACAGTGACTTCAGGAGGACAAGCGGCTTCTCCCCCTACCCCGCACCCCGGGAAGAAGTTGCCGTTTCTCAGGCCTCACGTTTACCCACATTTTTTTGTTGTCCTGTATGTTGGTTGGTCTTTGCTATATCCCAGGGCCCCAAGGAAGGTAGAAAAGGCTTGAAGCCACAGTGATTGATTGACATAAGTTACATGGGTGACCAAAGAACCGTGTGGTGGGATTGGAAACACAAAAGCAAAAGTTCAAATAAATATTTAGCAAAACACTATACAAATGTCAGTTTTTATTGTTGCTCTGTTATATGGTGTGAGAAGAAAATTATAGAAAAGATAGAGAGGGAAAGATTAGTTACAGGTTTCTTCTTTCTCCTCTCCTAAATCCTATCCTTGGACATTCAGCAATCAGCCTGCACTCTTCCCCCTCCACATTATCCCCGTTACTTCTTATAATTCTTATAGCTTCCTCTGTAGACCTTAGTTCTATTACTGAGGAAAAGAAGAGGAATAGAGTTTAAAGAAGTGATAAAAGAGATCAAGGTCATGTCTAATCCAGCAACGATGGAAATCAAAACAATAGGAAGTGGGACGGGAAGGACTGGGAAGAAAGAGGCTTTGAAAAGAGTTTTTAAAAAACAAGAATATATTGAGAGGGGCCAAGGTCTGAAAGGTGGGGGTCGGAGAATGGCTGACACAGGACAAAATAAACAAAATAGAGCTCAGCCCTCATCACCTCGATATTCAGATTAACGGTCTGAGGTGGAAGTTGATAAGCTATGGCCTGGACCCACTACCTAGTTCTGTAAATAATGTTTAATTGGAACTGGGCCTCACTCATCATTTACATGTGTTTGGCTGTTTTTGTGCTAAAACAGCAGAGTTGAGTAGTTGCAGCAGAGATTACATGTCCCGGAAAATATTTGCTGTTTCTCAACAGGCCAAATGCTTGAGTGAGAAGAAATTCATCTGGGGGCCAATATTTGGCTAACCCAAGATCAATGGGTTTGGATTCTGCCACCTCCACTTGGCAATTATGTGACTTTGGAAAGCTACTTACTCTTTCTGAGCCCCAGTTTGCTTATCTGTAAAATGGGGACAGATCAACCCTCTCTCAAGGCTGTTGTGAGGATAAGACAATGAATGTAAAAAACCTGGCACATAGTTGTATTGAGAGACCTCCCCCACTTCTCTCTCTCGCTCTCTCTGTCATTAGTTTCTAGGAGCCCTCACATACGGTGAAATCCACAGATGCTCAAGTCCCTTATATAAAATGGTGTAGTACAGTCGGCCCTCCGTATCTGTGGCTTTTGCATCTTCAGATTCAACCAACCATGGATGGAAATTTGGATCCACTGTTGGTTGAATCTGCTGATGCAAAACCCTTGAATACGGAGGGCCAACGGTATTTATTGAAGAAATCCCCATAAGTGGACCTGAGCAGTTCAAAGCCATGCTGTTGGAGGATCCACTGTTACATATATTTTAATGAAGTGGTGAGTCTGCTTTAGGCTACGTGTAACAAAATATCTTTGACTAAGTGGCTTGTTTATAAACAACCTTCTTACAGTTCCAGAGACTGGGAAGTCCAGGATCAAGGCCCTGGCAGATTCAGTGTCTGGTGAGGCCCCCTCCCCAGTTCTCAGATGGCTATCTTTTCACTGTGTCCTACCATGGTGGAAGGGCAGGGGACCCCTCTGGGGCCTCTTTCATGAGGGCGCTAGTCCCGTTCATGGGGGCTCTACCCTCATGACTTCATCACTTCCCAAAGGTCCTGCCTCCAAATACCACCACTTCGGGGATTGGGGTTCCACAGGAATTTGGGGGGGGGGACACAAAACATTCTGTCTATAGCAAGTGACTAAGCATCAATCAGAAATGACTTAAGAATGAGTGAGTCTTCCACACCTTTACTTACTGATCTAAAGCCGACCATCCTGCTCCCTGGCGTATCGTAGAGAAGGGCTTCACTTCCTTCTGCTCTTGCTTCCATCTGGTGCGCTCCCTGCACAGCCTCCTGGAGACCTCGTGGAATCTGCCTTTTTTCCTTCTAATTATCACTTAACCAGGAGCCACACCATGGTTCCAGAGACTCAAGTATTATTGTCGTTTAATTAGTGTCAAAGGACTTACTCTAAGCTAGTTTTACTGAGAGCTCTGGCCCTTTGCATTTCAGTATTTGTTCCTTTTATGCTTGGAGTTCAATCAGTTCTGACTGTGTATTTGTGCTCCCACAGGAATCTTGGAAGTTTTAGTGTTCTGCTTTCCAAATGTTTTTGGTTACCTGTAAACAAAATTTGATTGTTCTTATTGGCCCACTGTCAATAAAGATGTCGTTTATATATTTGTTGTCAGAAACTTCTATAAATTGCTTTTAAATTCTCACTTAAGCATGTTTTAAGAGGCAAAGAAAAAACAACTATAAAATATCTCCACATCATTCAGGAAACCGATCGCATTTCTAATTGTTCATCTGGGCTTCACAACCTCTGTAAACATGAGCTGGGGGATCACAACCTACGTATCTGCGAGAAGGTGAAAGAGCCAAGGAAGGTCGTTCCTACCAAATGATGCTTGAAGTCCTCAGGCCAAGCACACCCCTCACTTAGGCGTATTGGGGAGACCAGGGAGGGAAGAACTTCATGTGAAAAGTACAGTTAAAACTAGGCCAAATATGCTAAAAAACTGATTTAAGGTAAACTTTGAATTACTTTTGGCTTCATCATCCAAAAGCATAAAAACGATAGTATAAGAATATGTTATTCAAATTTGTTGGCAATTAATTAGTTCAATTACCTATTTTAACTCTCATAATTTTTTATTTTATTAAATGAGTTCTCACTTTTTAAAAATTATTACAACAGGACTCTAGTTGGAAGTTCTTTGTCCCTGCTTTCTCCCTTTCCTTACCTAATTCTTCTTTTTGAAGTCCCACCTGGGCTGTCCCTCACTATAGGTTTTATTGACAAGGGAGAAGGGTATTCCTCTGTGGTAATGTATAAAATGTGGCTTTTGTGGATTACCTTGTAGTTCCAAATAATGCCCTCAAAAAATTAGATGTTTTTTCCTGCATTGTTGTTCTTTACATTTTTCACGGTGTAACCTGTTATTTTTGAACCTGTGTTTGTCCATAAACCAGATAATCTGTCCCTAGATTGAGTTTACTATACATAAAATGTGCACAGAGATAGAGGTAAACAGTCTTTGATCCAGCAGTGCCTGAGTCTCTGGTATCACCCCTTAGATTCTCCAGATACGTGAACTTTTCAAACAACTCAATAGGGTTGAAGAGCTTGGCTTTTTACTTCCAGAGATCTTATTTCAGAGGACTTCATGTGCACATAAGCATCAATATCAAAGATCTTTCGTGCCCCCCAAAAGAAAAGGACAGATTCGGGTGAATTCTAGCTCCTTTATTAGTTTCTAAGTCCTTAGTTCCATCTCCTTTTACATTTAGAGCCACAGATGTGTAACTGCTCAGTTCCAGTCCCATTCCATCACCTGTGAGAGATGTAATTGGAAATGGGGGAGGGAAATCTGGGGTTTACCTTATTAGGGGGTGGTGGAGAGTTTGGCCACATCTATTCCCAGATATTCTAAAGTAGGAGGAATCCTAAGAAGGGATAGACACATGAGAGAAAGGAGGTGGCGTGTGGTAATCCCCCTGCCCCACACAGTGAGATCAGAGAAAGATCTCCCAGACTTTCTCCCATCACTTAACTAGATTGTAAAGTTAGCAAACCATTGCTTTTTAGTGATGTGTAAATTTGAACATCTGCAATGACTATGACCAAGCTATTTTATTTGTAGGTCTATACTTACCTAAAATGTCTATGCATATATACCAAAAGAAACCATCAAGAATGTTCATAGTTGCTTTATTGCTAATAACCCCAAAATGGAAACAAACCAAATGTCCATCAACAGCAAATTGATAAACGTGAGATAGTCATACAAAGAGAACACAGAGCAGCGAAAAGGAAAGAATCTCTCCATGAAACCACACAGATTAATGTCACGAATATAATGCTGAGCAAAAGAAGCCAGACACGGGATAATTCGTACTGTATGGTTCTAAATACACACATTTATAACACAGGTGATGCTAAGGTGTGGTGTTAAAAACTAGATGATCGTTAGCTTTGGCAGGATAGAATGGGTAGTGATTGGGGAGGTCGAGGAGAGGGGCCTCTGAGTTGCTAGTTTTATTCTATTTCATTGTCTTAAACTGTTGTAGTTACAAGCGTGTCTTTGCTTCGTGATAAATCATTGAGTCATAGAGTTATGATTTCTGTGCTTATTGGTGTGTATGTTATAAATGCTTCACTAATGCATTTGAATCCATTTTTGTAATAAGGACAAATAACATAAAGTATAATAAGACTTGGCAATCTTATTTTCTTTTCATGAAAAATGGTCACCAGAAGGACTCCAAGCTTGTGTTGCACCTATAGAGCTTATGTTTATATATACATATATAAATAAATATATATAAAATATATATAAATATATATATATTTAAAGATCCAGAACTGTTTGATTTAATGTCATTTGAGTGTAGAAAATCACAATTATACTTACAGTTTGCTAAATCTATAATCTTTTAGCTGAAAGTTAGCTGGTTAGCCACACCCATCAATGAAACTGCTTTCGCAGAAGAATCCAACCTGTGACAATTGATAGGAACTTTAGAAGTCACTTTTTAAAATTTTTTTAAATTGAAGTATAGTTGATTTACAATGTTGTATTAATTTCTGCTGTACAGCCAAGTGACTCAGTTATACATATATATATATTCTTTTTCATATTCTTTTCCATTATGGTTTATCACAGGATATTGAATATAGTTCCCGGTGCTGTACAGGAGCACCTTGTTGTTGATTCCTTCTTGATTGTCTATAAAACATGAGATTTCTTAGAACGCAGGCCATCAAACTCTCATTTCAGGTTTTTCCTTCATTACTGCCTGTCATCCTGGTATCTGAAAAGATTTCTATGTCTCAGTATTGCACAGAGGGAATAACATGACTGTCTTAGTCACCACTGTGCCCATCAAAACCAGGCACATGATTCCCAGGATCCGGGCAATGACCCTTCCAGAGGTAATGGGAAATTTGCTATCAGCCAGAAAGCCATGGATCCTCTCCTGGGGAGCCCTGGCTACTGTCTCAAAAGAGACCTGCTCTGGGAACTGTGGGGGCTGAGTACACAGTCTCTGTGAAGCTGTTTCCACGTCTGATGCTTGAAACCCACAGGCAGTAAACAAGGGAAGATCACGAACAGGCTGGGAGCCTGTCAGCAGGAGCTGGAACTTCATAAGGACAGAATGAAACCTGTGTCTGTTCTTGCTGCCTCTGACCTTGTGACCAGGGTGTCCTGCAGAAGCCAGGACCCTACATCACAGAGCTAACACATACGTGTAACCCAGGAGTCAGAGAAACTGAGGGAAAAATCCAGGGGAAGGCAGAGCAACTGAAGGTCCAGCTGCTGCTTATCTGTCTTAAACTGGATTTTTGTGTGTGTGTTTATCCTGCTTGGCATTTTCTTAGCTTCTTGAATTTGCAGATTTATGTCTTCTGCCAAATTTGGGGATACTTTGAGTATTATGATATTCTGGATTTTTATTTGTGTTGTGTTTTAGCAGGCCTCCTCTGACACCACTCTGGTGGGCTAAGGAAGGTCACCACCACCTGGTTATTGTTTGGTGGGGATGGAAGTCTAAGGGACCCAGTCTCTATTAACAGCCCTGGGGAGAGGAATTTCTTGCTAGGCCACCCCCACTTGGCCATCACCCCCGACAGCACCTTGTCTTGAGGGGAGAGCCATGCTATTACTGCTTCCAAATGGTGCCACTGACATTGTGTGTGGGGAGGTTCAGTACAACCAAGTGTGAATGAAAGTCTCAGCTCCCCATCCCCTCTCTGACTCCACCCCTGTAGGGACAGAGGGGCACCTCATTACAGTCAGGGTAGGATGGAAGCCTAGGTTCCCCACTCAGCCTTTGCTGATGGGCTTGAGGTGGGACCACAGTTTTTTTTCAATGGTGTTTGACTGGAGTGGAGTGGGGTTTTTTTCTCAGAAGTTTTCTGTTATGTTAGGCTTCCCTTTCTTGGTCTCTGGCTGGAAAGAGCAGGCTTTATTGGGGGCTTTAAAAAAATCTGCACCCATTGGCATTTTAGGTTGTCAACTTACCCAGGCCAGCATATAGAAGACAAAAAGAAAATCACTACTGTGTCTTTCCTCAGGTGGCAACGTCCTTAGTGGGACTGTCTTCTGTCCAACTTTGAGTCTTATATTTGTTTTATAGACAATATTGAGGGTTTTTAGCTGTACTTAGTGGGAAGTATAGGGAGAAGTGTGTCTACCCCACCTCATCCCACTACTGGTTCACTGGTTCACCTTCATTTATGAAAAATATTTTGATCGGTATAAATTTCTGGGCTGACAGTTTTTTTCCCCAGTACTTTAAAGGTGTTGTTTCACTGTCTTCTGGCTTGCTTTTTTTGTATGTTTTTGCTTTTGTTTTCTGATGAGAAGTACTTATCTTTGTTCTCTAGTATGTACAGATCTTTGTTTCTCCAGCTGTTTTTTAAATCTTTTTTTTTTGAAGTATAGTTGATTTACAATGTTGTGTTAGTTTCTGGTGTACAGCCAAGTGATTCAGTTGTACATATATATACAGTCTTTTTCATATTCTTTTCCACTATGGTTTATTACAGGATATTGAATAGAGTTCCCTGTTCTATATGGTAGGTCCTTGTTGTTTATTTTATATACAGTAGTTTGTACCTGCTAATCCCAAACTCCTAATTTATCTGTCCCCCACCCCCTTTCCTCTTTGGTAACCAGAAGTTTGTTTTCTATGTCTGTGAGTCTGTTTCTGTTTCATAACTATGTTCATTTATGTCATAGTTTAGATTCCCCAAATAAGTGATATATCCTCCAGCTGTCTTTTAAGGTTTTCCTTTATTACTGGTATGTAGCAATTTGAATATGATGTGCCTTTGTGTGGTTTTCTTCATGTCTTTTCTTTGAATTTCACTGAGCTCCTTGGATCTATGGGTTTGTAATTTTCATCAAATTTTGAAAATATTTAGCCATTATTTCTTCAAATATTTTCTTACTCCCTCACTCTCTCTTCTCCTTCTGGGATTCTAATTACACTTAGACTACTAGACTACGTACGTCGTCTTGTTCCATAGCTCACTGCTGCTCGGTTCATTCTCCATCTTTTTTCTCCCTGTGTTTCATTTTCGGCAGTTTCTATTTCTACGTCTTTGCATTCACTAATCTTTTCCCTTGCAGTGTCTAATCTGCTCTTAGTCCTATCCCGTATGTTTTTCATTTCATATACCGTACTTGTTACCTCCAGGAGTTGGATTTCCCGCTTGCATATCTCCTGTGATAGTTCAAGGGTCACAGGGTTAGGTCATACTTTCCCCAAAGGTACCCATTGGCTCTGAGATCTCAAGAGCCCAGTGTTGCACTATGTTCAGTGTCACTGAGCTCTTTATCTCCCTGCAGATCTCCATGTGGAGGGGCTCACACACAATCAAAGCAGCAGAGAATCCAAGGCACACAGAATGAGAAAGGATTAGAGGGAATTCCCTGGCGGTCCAGTTAGGACTCGGTGCTTTCACTGCCGTGGGCCTGGGTTTCAATCCCTGGTCGGGGAACTAAGATCCCGAAGGAGGGAGGGAGGGAGGGAAGGAGGGAAGGAAGGAAGGAAGGAAGGAAGGAGGGAGGGAGGAAGGATTAGAGAGGAAATTGTCTCACCATTAAGGGAAGCTGCTCTAGAAGCCTTGAGGATTCTGTGTGACCCAATGTGGAGAAGATGGCCTTTAGTCATTAAAACCATGGAATTGAGGCAAAGAAAAACGTGCATTAAAAATAATAATAATGCTAATATTTATTTATTTTTTATTAGTATGAGCCAAGGAAAGAAGCTCAAAGACCCAGAAATTACAGTGAAGGCATTACGATTTTTCTGTCAAGAAGTTGAATGAGAGGCAGAAGCCTGGACACGCAACTCCCCCCGACCCCAGCCTCTGGGGCTTTAATTAGTTGCAGGAGATTCTCTGTTCTCTCAATGGCTTTATTTCTTTAGTCACACGGAAGTGTTGCATGGCAAGGGCTGTGTCATTCTTCTTTGTGTCGCTAGTGCTAGTGCTTGACACAGAGTCGTGGCCTCTCAACCTGACAGAACTTTTTAGGTCCACGAACTGTCAGTGACGCCAATTCAAGCACCCACGCACAGAGGGGACGAAAGAGCAGAGTGGCGGCGCGGAGGATTCTGGACGCCGTGGTCCCCGCCGGCTGCGCAGGCGCACTGCCGTCCGCGGCCGCCCGGCCGCCGGCGCCATTGCTGGAAGCGTTCCCGCACTGCTCTGCGAGCGCCCTGTCCTCAGGAGGCCGCCAGGTACTCGTCGACCCGGGCGCCCGGCCGGGGCCCCGCCGCCCCTCCCTCGGCGTTCGGCGCTTGGCACTCGGCTCCCGGCTGCGTCCGGGGCGGGGCCGCTCCCGGCGGAGCCCCAGCCCCTGAGCTGACCCGCCCACCCCAGAGGCGCCTGGGGCCGACCTCCCTCAGAAGGCTGTGGCCTGGCAGCGCTGCGTCGGGGGGCCGGGCAGGGTGGGCGCGCCACTGGACCTTCCCCTCTTCCCGGGGCCGCGCCTGCACTGAGGGAGTAGGGGGACCCAATGGGCCGAGAAGGGCGGTGCGGGAAGCAGGCGGGCTGGAGGAGGGAGAACCTCCATCCTGGGCTCTGCACCCGAGCGGAGGGACTGGAGTTCGATAGCGGCGCTCTGACTGGTGCCCCCCTCTCCTGCCTTTGGGAAATGGAGGCAGCCTTTCCTGCCGGCTCAGCTTCCAAATATGCAACACAGTTTGGGGAGTTTGGGGTTTTTTTTAGTTTCTTGGGCTGAGCCGCGCGGCTTGCAGGACCTCAGGTCCCTGACCAGGGAATCCAACCCCGGCCAGGGCAGTGAAAGCTCCCAGTCCGAACCACTGGACCGCCAGGGAATTCCCGCAACACAGTAATGTTAACTCTAGTTACCGTGCTGTGCATTATAGCCCCAGGACTGGGTTATTTTATACCTGGAAGTTTGTACCTTTTGACCACCTTCACCCATTTTCCCACCGCCTCCCAACCACCAGTCTGTCTCTGTGAGTCTCCGGTGTTTTGTTTTGTTTTGGTTTTAGGTTCCACATATAAGTGAGATTGCACGTTATTTCTGTGACTTGCTTCACTTTCTGTGACTTGCTTCATCTAGCTTAATGCCCTCAAGGTCCACCCATGTTGTCACAAACGGCAGGATTTCCTCCTTTTTTGTGGCTAATCCACTGTGGGCACGTGCCGCTTTTTGTTTATGCTTTCGTTCATCAGTGGACACTTAAGTGGCTTCCACGTCTTGGCTGTTGTAAATGATGCTGCAGTAACAGGGGGTGCAGATACCTTTGGGAGTTAGTGTTTTCTTTTCCTTCGGATAAATGCCCAGAAGTGGAATTGCTGGAAAATATGGTGGTTATATTTTTAATTTTTGGAGTAATCTCCATACTGTTTTCCATAATGGCTGCACCAGTTTACATTCCCACCAGTGGTGCAAAGTGTTCCCTCTGCTCCATGTTTTTGCCAACACTTGTTATGTCTTGTCTTTTTGATAATAGCCATACTGACAGATGTGAGGTGATATCTCATTGTGGTTTTGATTTGCATTTCCCTGATGATTAGTGATGTTGAGCACCTGTTCATGTACCTGTTAGCCATCTGTATGTCCTCTTTGGAAAAATATCTATTCATCCCTGCCCATTTTTTACATCAGATTGTTTGCTTTTTTGCTGTTGAGTTGTATGAGTTCTTTTTATGTTTTGGGTATTAACCCCTTATCAGATATATGAGTTGCAAATATTTTCTCCTGTTCCATAGGTTGCCTTTTCATTTTCTGGACTTCCCTTTGCTGTGCAGAAGCTTTAGTTTGATGTAGTCCCACTTGTTTATTTTTGCTTTTGGTGCCTGAGAAGTCATCGCCAAGATCGATGTCAGGGCGTTTACTGCCTATGTTTTCTTCTAGGAGTTTTATGGTTTCAGACCTTATATTCAATTACTTAATCCATTTGGAGTTAATCTTCGTGTATGGTGTAAGTTAGGGGTCCAGTTTCATTCTTTTGCAGGTCACTGTCCAGTTTTCCCAACACCATTTATTGAAGAGACTGTTCTTTCCGCATTGTATATTCTTGGCTCCTTTGTTGTAAATTAATTGTAAATTTATGTGTGGGTTTATTTCTGTACTGTATTCTGTTCCATTGATCTGTGTCTTCTTTTTCCAATACCATACTGTTTTGATTACTGTAGCTTTGTGATATAGTTTGAAATCAGGAAGCATGATGCCTCCAGCCTTGTTCTTATTTCTCAGGATTGCTTTGACAATTTGGGGTCTTTTGTGGTTCTATACAAATTTTAGAATTATTTGTTCTACTTCTGTGAAAAATGCCTTGCGAATTTTGATGGATACTGGATCAAATCTGTAGATTGCTTTGAGTAGTATGGACATTTTAACAACATTAGTTCTTCGAATCTATGAGCATGGAATCTCTTTCCACTTAATGTCTTTAAGTTTTCAATGTATACCAGCCAATCACTTCTGTCGTTAAATTTATTCCTAGGTATTTTACTCTTTTTTAAAGCAATTGTAAATGAGATTGATTTCTTAATTTCTCTCTGTGATAGTTCATTATTAGTGTATAGAAGCACAACAGATTTTGTATATTGATTTTATATCCTCCAACTTTACTGCATTTGTTCACTAATTCCTACAGTTTTTGGCAGGATCTGTTATGGGGTTCTATATATGAAATCATGTCATCTGCAAATAGTGACAATTTTAATTCTTCCTTTCTGATTTGGTTGCATTTTATTTCTTTTTCTTGCCTAATTGCTCTGTCTAGAACTTCCAATAATATGTGGGCTTCCCATAACATATATTATGTTGAGGTGCATATCCTCTGTACCCACTTTGTTGAGAGTTTTTATCATAAATGATGTTGAATTTTGTCAAATGCTTTTTCTACCCTTGTTGAGAGGATCATATGATTCTTATCCTGCATGGTGTTAATGTGGTATGTCACATTTGTTGATTTGCACATGTTGAACCATCCTTGCATCCCTGAAATAGATCCCACTTGATCATGGTACATGATCCTTTTAATGCATTGTTGAATTCAGTTTGCTAATATTTTTTGAGGATTTTTGTGTCAGTGTTCATCAAGGATATTGGCCTATAATTTTCTTTTCTTATACTACCCTTGCTTGGTTTTGGTATCAGGGTAATGCTGGTTTCATAAAATGAGTTTGGAAGTGTTCTCTTCTATTTTTTGGAAGAATTTGAGCAGGATTGGTATTTTTTAAACATTTGGTAGAATTCACCAGTGAAGCCATATGGTCCTGGACTTTTGTTCATTGGGAGAGTTTTGATTACTGATTCAATCTCCTTACTAGTGATCAGTCTGTTAGGTTTTCTATTTCTTCATGATTCAGTCTTGGTAGGTTGTCTGTTTCTAGGAATTTATCCATTTCTTCTAGGTTGTCCAATTTATTGGAATGATCTATTTTAGATCAGTGTGTCTTAAACTTCAGTGTGTGCATATGAATCACCTAGAGATCTTAACAAAAGGCTGATTCTGATTCAGTAGTTTCTGGAGTTGGGCCTGAGGTCTTGCATGTGTCACAAGCTCTCTGGTGGTGTTGATGCTGCTGGTCTTTATACTTTTGAGCACAAAGCTCTTGGATGTGGATTCTTTTTTCCCCCACTGAGCCAGATGTGGATTCTTAATGGAGGCAAATTGTACATATAAGGCAGGGACAGATTCAGCATAATTCGGCCTAGATTCCTTTGGGCCCCAAAAGCTCTACTGGGTAGTGAGAATGTCAAACTGCCTAAGAAACTCTTATTAAAGAGTAGAATTTCACAAGATTTGGAAAGCTCATTTCTCACTGTGCCACTGCCCTTTTATATGCCTTGCAGCATCATTCTGCAACCATGCACTTGTTAAGAGAATGTTTACTAACCTCAGGCTCTTCTTGTTTTCAAACCAAACTCAGCATCAGCAAGGCCATATCTTTAACCAAAGACAGAAGGCAGAATCAGTGCCCGGGGTATCTGAACAAGATCTCTGCCACCCTGTTTCTCCACAGTGTAAAGCCTTTATTAGGCATATAACTATTTTCAGTATAAAAGAACTACTGCTCAGTGCTTTGTGCACTGGATTCCGCTTTCTCTTATATCATTATTGTTATCCCTACTTCCTTTCTATTTGGGTTTGCCTGATATAGAAAGGATAGATAAAGATCTATTTGAATGTGAGATTGAGAGAGGCATGTACAAGACTTCTAATATCTTTTAATTTTGGAGTTATGGTGTTCTCTTTACATGGAGCAGAGGCCTGTGGAAGTTTTAACGAGTGGACTCTTCCGAGGAAGGACGGGAAGAAAGAGATTACTGGATTATTCCACTGTTAGAGGAGGCGGTGGTTGTGGCAAGGGAAGATGGAATTGTTTTCTTTCCCAGAAAGTTGAGGTAGTGAGGCAGGCGTGGCCTGTAGCTAGACTGATCTGGGACCCTACACAACTTGGGTAAAATATCAGTAGTCTAGTTTTTCTAAGCCTTAGTTTCCTCACCGGTGGAATGGGAATGTAGTTTCCATTGGGTGACGTGACGGTCAAGTGAGAAAGTAGTTTCAAAGCTCCTTGTACAATGTCTGATCTGCCAGCTGTAACTACATTTCGTGGTATTAAAATCTCAAACTCTACACTGGTAAGAATCATATTTCCTCGCCGATCACGCAGGTTAATCTTGTGTTCTTTAGCAAGGTCATACTTATTTGTAATGTCAAGGTTTCAACTTGGTAAGTCTGAGATTTCCAAGGCAGGTTTGGTTTTCATGGCTTATTTCTGTTTCTTAGATATGTCTTTGCAGGACTCCACTCTTTCCAGAGAGGGGAGCCCAGAGGAAGAGATTATGGCTGCTGTGGTTTTTTCAGTTGGACCTCTGGTAAGTTGGGGTTTCCTCTGCTTCTGACCTGTTGTCCTGCTTTGAGAACACGACTACTTTTCCTGAAGTCGTGTGACTTTACCTCACCCACACTCCCTTTGGTAACTGAATCAAGTTGTTTGATCCATGAAAATTGGGTTCATCATAGTAAAGGTTGTAATCTATAGGAAGATTCACTATGCATATTGAAACAAGTATCAAGACACGTAATCTTGCAAAAAAAATCTGTGCTATCTTTAGATATGATAGGCAGTCTGGAAAATTTACTTATGATGTTAACTTTGTATTGTTCCCAGGAAATTTCAGTTATTTATGGGGTAGTAGAATGGAATATTTTCCAACTGGAAAATTTTGTTTAGGAAATTTTGAACAAAACAATACATGTGCATACATACACACACCCTTAATTCATAGGGACCATTCCCCTTGTGCCCACTCTTAGTGTTCTCCTCTTTTCTACCCATTAAGAAGTGATCAAGCTTAATAGATGACATGGAGAGAAAGAAGATGTTTAAGACACAGTGCTTGGCTGTAGGGAGCTTACAGTCTCACTGAGGTAAGGCATACAAAAGAAATAGTTACATAATTTATTTAGGTGAATGATAGTTACTGAGCAGTGTGATAAAGCTGATGAGTGCTTTTGTAAGGAAAGAAATGGGATATTAGTATGGGCTGAATCAGTCTTGGAAAGCTCATGAGGATGGTTAGATTTAAGCTGGTACCCAATTACAAGTGGGATTTAAGTTGTTGTAAATTATTTGTGAGGGTACTTCAGGTGAGAAGGCAAGGCTCTGAGGCAGAGAACAGTGAGTGAGCCAGTGATTCAAGATGGAAATTTGTGAAAGATAGGACTGGAATTCAGATAATTAAGCTGAATCTTTTCATGTTTCCCTGAAGACATTTAAGTGTATATATGGATGTGTGTGTGTTTGGATGTGTTCGAGGTGGGTATTAATGTGATTAAAGCTGTGTTTTAGAAGTGACTTTTTGAAATAGGAGATTCAGAAGAAAGGTAGTACCAACAAATATAATTTGTTACAGAAATGATCCATAATAACTTGTAGTAGTGATCTTTTATTTTTTGTAGCAAGAATATAAAACATGTAAATAGTTCTTAAGACATACCCTTGAAAAGATAAATGAAAACCAAAATGTTTCACTTTATCAGTAGATCTAAAGTATTTGTCTAGTATAGGCCGGATCAAACACATATCTAATTATCAGAGGTTGAGGTTCACATCATCCTTAATTTTCTGGAAGCTGAATATTTGTACTTTTTTTTAAATTAATATATTTATTTTTGGCTACGTCGGGTCTTTGTTGCTGCGCACGGGCTTTCTCTAGTTGCAGCGAGTGGGGGCTGCCCTTCGTTGCGGTGCGCGGGCTTCTCATTGCGGTGGCTTCTCTTGTTGCGGAGCACCGGCTCTAAGCCCGCGGTCTTCAGTAGTTGTGGCTCACGGGCTCAGTAGTTGTAGCTCACGGGCTCTAGAGCGCAGGCTCAGTAGTTGTGGCGCACCAGCTTAGTTGCTCCGCGGCATGTGGGATCTTCCCGGACCAGGGCTCGAACCCGTGTTCCCTGCATTGGCAGGCGGATTCTTAACCACTGTGCCCCAAGGAAGTCTGCTGAATATTTGTACTTTTTAAGATAAGAACTTGAAAGGGAAGAACTAAGATAACATATTTCTCCGTGAAATTTAATAGTTCTGTTACCCATAACTTTTTAAAATGGCACAAAAATCTAAAATCAGTAAGTACTACTAGAAGGTATAGTAAAATTTCATTTCATTTATGAAATCAGGTCTTTATAGGCATATAGTGTCTAAGATTTGGAAGAAAGCAGTGTTGTGAGAGGTCCCTGAAATATTCTCTGAAAGAGTACTGAGACAGGGCCCCCCCAACCCCCAGACATGATCTTTCAGTTGTAGAAAACAGGTGGTGTTAGTAGGTTTTGAATGTTATTCTTGAGCAAGATAGATTATTTCTGAGAAACAGATTTCATCCTCATAGGAAAAAGGAGAATTATGTAGCATCTAAGACCCTTTATTATAAGTTTATTTTTGTTTTGATAGGTTATTTGTTAAAAGTTTCCTTTAAAAATTATGCATTTGGGGCTTCCCTGGTGGCGCAGTGGTTGAGAATCTGCCTGCCAATGTAGGGGACACGGGTTCGAGCCTTGGTCTGGGAAGATCCCACATGCCGCGGAGCAACTAGGCCCGTGAGCCACAACTACTGAGCCTGCGCGTCTGGAGCCTGTGCTCCGCAACAAGAGAGGCCGCGACAGTGAGAGGCCCGCGCACCGCGATGAAGAGTGGCCCCCGCTCGCCGCAACTGGAGAAAGCCCTCGCGCAGAAACGAAGACCCAACACAGCCAAAAATAAATAAATAAAATTAAAAAAAAAAAATTATGCATTTGTATCTTTCTCAGTCTTGTGTGTGTCATTGTCTCAAACGAGGTGAAAGAAGATTATGATTGGATGTTGCTATGGGACCTTAATTTCATCCCTGAATAAAACAGTAGAAGAGGTGATCTCATATACACCGCATCCACAGTGGACCGGTGGTGCTTGCTGAGGCTGTGTTGTAGGTAATAGGCAGCCTGTCACTGAGTGATCTTATCCTGTATCCCCTTAGAGTCCTGAAGTTCCCCAGCCAAATGAAGATCTTCACCTTCAGGCAGAAGAACAAGAATTGGTAAAGGTAATACTTGGCATTGTATCTAAGGGGAATGAAGAGACGGCACCTCTTTTACTGCCCTAATTCTTAATGTTCCAGCACATTGCAAGTTCACCATAAGAACCATTTTGCTCGATAGGTGTAGTAACCCCAGGGCTGGTAGTGTCATTTTGACAGATTTTATTTCTCTCAGTGGTAGCAGCCCTAATTTGACAGATGGTCACATTATAATTCCTAATGATAAAGTATCCTGTATCACATACTTCACTTCTTGCTTGCAGAGCCTCAAGGTAGCCAGAGGTGAGAGCTGAGGGCCTTCTTAGATTTTTCCTGGGGCTTAGCTCCAGATGGGAAAAGAAAACAAACGAAGTAAGTTCATTATAATTTGAGTTAATGTGTGAAGTGATTAACAATATTAACAGTTTATGAACTGTCATTATCTCTCACATTAGCCATGTTTTATTATTAGCAGAATTATATAAAACATGCTTCACAAACTTTGAGGTCCTAATAAATAAAAAGATTTAAACAATTTGATAAGCATACATATCTGTATGGCAGAAAAACACTCCAGAGGAAATCAGTTTCTTCCGATACAGAGCAGACCTTAGCCAAATACAGTCTAACTTGAGACCTTTGCCTGATTAGTCAGCTAAGTAGGGTTCTTAATTTACCAGATCATAGAGTGTAGTGCTTATGAGTTTGAATTTTGGAACCAAACTGCCTGGATTTGAATCGAGAGTTTATGTCTTCTGTGAACTTAGGCAAGGCACCTAACCTCTCCATGCCTCACTTTCCTTATCTGTAAATAGCACCTTCCTTATTGTGAGGATTCAATCATTACATTAAAAGCCTTCATATCAGTACCTGACAAATAATATGAACCATACTTACACAAAAGTAGAGAGAGTAGTTTGATGAATCCCATTGAACCTTCAACAGTTAACACCCATGGCAATCATATTTCATCTGTAATACTACCCTCCCTCACTGGTTATTTTGAAGCAAATCCAAGACATTATATAATCTCATGTATAAATATTTCATTATATATCTATAACAGATTTTTTTAGTTTTAAGTATAATATAATTACAGCTAAAAAATGAACAGTAAGCCTTAATATTATCACATATTAATTTGGTATTTGTTTCCCCAGTTGAGTCATATTAGCTGATATTGTCTCTTAGGTCACTTTTAATCTAGAGGTTTCCCCGTCCCTCCTTTTTTCCCTTTGTAATTATTTACTGAAGAAACCAAGTCATTTGTATTTTAGAGCTGTGATGTCCAATGCAGGAGCCACTAGCCACATGTGGCTGTTGAGTACCTGAAATGTGACTAGTTCAAGTTGAGATGTACTGTTAACTTAAAATACACATCATATTTCAAAGACTTAATACAAAAAATAATGGTAAATTATCTCATTAATAATTTTTGCATTGATTGCATGTTGAAATTATATTTTGTACATATTAGACTAACTAAAATATATTATTAAAACTAATTTCACCTGTTTCTTTTTATTTTTAATGTGACTACTAGAAAATTTAAAATTCCATTTGTGACTTGCATTATATTTCTGTTGGACAGCATTGATTTAGAATCACACAATATGGATTTTATTTATTGCATCCCCATGGGTTTTTTTTAACATGCACTTCTGTCTCCTGTATTTCCTTTATATTGTTAGTTAAATCTAGAGGCTTGATCAGATTCAGATTTTGATTTTTTAAAAATTTTTTGGCATTGGTATTTCATATTTCTGGTATCTACTACCAGAAGCTACATAATGCCTAGTTGAAGCCTCTTTGGTGTGTTAGCAGCCACTGATAATCCTTTAATTCATTAGAGGTAGCAAAATGGTGATACTCTAATTTTTTCATTCCATGTTCACATATTAGCTGGAGTACTTCCATAAAGAGAAACCTCCCCTCATCAACCATCTGATTACATTTTATAACTGTGCGAACTATATGTATTTTGCATAGGAAAAGAAGGGCAAAGGGTTAATTCTTTCTCTTTATTTACCAGTTTCCAGGCATTCTCCAAAGATGATCAATGAGTATCCTTAGAGTTTTATAGTGAAATCATAATTTTAAATGTATTAGATATTTTTGAAGCCCACTACAGTTATTGTTCTTATGGATGTTCACATTGTCCCATCTTTGGCCAGTGAGAGCCTCTTCAAGTTGTCTCGCAAGTGTCAGACGTGATCCTAGTACTAGTGTTTGATAGTTTCCGTGCTTTTTATTTTGACAGAAAGTTCCAAGCCCTGGTTTCTTGTAGCGGAAAGTAATCTGTAGGGGCCACAGTCTAGACTGCATAATGGTACCTTTCTGGTTATTGTTTCTAGACCTATTGAATGGACGAAGATAGGAAGTATGTGGCCTGTTTTCTTTAAAATACTTCATGAGTTTATACCGATATTTCCGATGCAATTTTGGATTGTACATAATCTCATTGTACATAATCTCATTGATATTACATTTATATCTTCTTTCTCCCATGTCAAATTTATTAGCTCTCAATGATATCAATACTAATTTGCTTTATCCAACACTACACACGCAACAGTTACAAAATAACATTTCCATCACTGCCACCAACAATAATGATTATTTACTGAAAATGTGTTGTTTAGTTTTTTGCAGTTCTTTTTCTCCTCAGGATATATCTCACAAGAGATATACAGAAAAATTACTGTGTTTTAAAGATACTCAAAATAGTTCCTCTCTGATGAATGTGTATGCTACCAGCTGGTTTCATTTTGCTTTTAATATTTAGAAATTGCTTTTTTTATTTAGTTTTTCTTTTATAATAATATATTTACATGGTTCAAAAGTCAAATCTAAAAAACAAGAAATATTCAAGGGAATCTAGCTTCTATTCCAGTCCTCTTCACTCTGTTTCCCCCTTCCTCCAATAGGTAACCAACCATTAAAAGAATTTTATGGCTCATTCTTTGATTTTTTTTACAAGCATATATACATATATTTTATATCCTGACCAGAGAAGCTCCCTAAAGTTCCATGATTTCTTATTTTTCTTTCTCAGATAAATAGCTTATAATATTCTATATCTACAATCTGAATGATAAACTGTGTCTTTTATTAAGCCATATTTTATAGAATAGAACTGAAAAAGAGTTGATATTATACATAAGGCAGGATTTTGAGGGAGAAAAGATGATTTGGCTGGAAACTACTCGTTTTCTAGTTTTCTTCCCCAGTTTTGTATGTATTAATCTGCCTAATAGGTCTAACTGTGCCGTCCCTGAGTGATCTCTGTATTTATTTTAGGAATCAGTGACATTTAAAGATGTGGCTATAGACTTCACATTGGAAGAGTGGAGGTTGATGGACCCTACTCAGAGGAAACTGCACAAGGATGTGATGCTAGAGAATTATAGGAATCTTGTCTCCTTGGGTAAGGGTAACCTCCAGGTATATGTATCTGCCCACTGGACCAGGTTTACTGAAGATACAGACCCTCTAAAGTACTTAACTGAATTTTGGGTTAGAATTTAAGCATTAAAATCTCATAATCTTAGGGGCATATTGTTGGGAGTTATGCCGTCTCTTGCTCTTAACTCAGTGGTTCACCCATTGTAGAGTAAGAAATACATATTTCATTGGAATCTTGGAGATTATTGACAGTCCCTCTGATTTAGGACTGTTTTTTCTAGTCACTTCCATAAGACTTACCAGTGCCTCTGGAAAGAAAGGAACAAATATGTCTATTTTCTTTCTAAACTGAGATTATCCCCAAACCTGGGATCATCGTGTTGAGCTTCTTTGAGGTACCTTTGTAATTCTCTACAACACTGCTGTACAGTAGAGTGTTCTCCTGTGATGGGAATGTTTTGTATTTGTGCTTTCCAGTGTGGCAGGCTCTACACTGTGGCTGTTGAGAATTTGAAATCTGGCTAGTCCAACTGAAGAAAATTTTAAATTTTATACAATTTTAACTAATTTAAATTCAGAATTAAATATCCGTAGGTGGCTATTGTCAGCTGCATTGGACAGTGCACCTCTAGAACTTCTTGTAGTAACCACTCTGCACAGAAGATCAGGAGCTGAGACTGAATTTGGCCCTAGTTCTTGCTCACAGGCACAATCAAATCCTATTCATTTTTCTCTGAACAGGGCTTGCAGTTTCCAAACCAGACATGATATCTCATTTGGAGGATGAAAAAGGGACATGGGCGGTAGTGAGAGAAACTTCAAAAACCCTCTATTCAGGTGAGTTAATAAGAACCAGCAGGATGGGATTTCTTTGAATTCAGTAGGTCATGGATGGAGCAGAACATCTGAAATATTTTGGGGGTATCTTTGCTCAAAGCTATCTTGAAGGAAAAGATTCTTCCCCTCTCTTCCTCTCTCCCTACACCTCCCTCCCTCCCTCCTGCCTTCCCTCCCTCTCTCCCTCTGTTTCCCTGTCCTTTTCCCTCTCCCGCCATCTCTGCCCTCTACTTCTAGTTCCCATCACATCCTACTTTACTTTCTTGGGAACATGATTTTCATAATTGTTCCTTCATTCAAACATGCATAAAATATCCCTTTCAGTTCTGTCCTCTCCATTTAACCTTACACTTTTCTCATTTGTTTTACCATTATTTGATATCCCTTCCTTCATTAACTTTCCTGAAAGTGCTTTCTTAAGGATCATCACTGATTTCTTTTAAGCTAAACCCATTGACTAATTATTTAACTTTCTTCACCTGCATGCCTGCTGAAACTTGAGGAACGCTCCTACTGTCCTCCAGAATCTTAACTAATTGAGAATACAAGCAGTAAATCAGTTGATAATCAAAATACAGTATTTATCTATTTAACCAATATCTATTAATATTAAACAATCAATATTTAATACTTATCTGTATACTGTGAACTGAGTTAAGTACTGTGTCTACAGCAGTAAGATGGACCAGATCCCTTCTCTCATGAAGATTAAATTTTGAGAAATAGATAATTGACAAGTAAATAAACAAAAGCAAGCTAAATAATGGTTGTAATAACTTAGCCATGAGGATACGAAAGAGTAACTTGGATGGGGATGAGGGTGCCTCCTTCAGATAGTGTGGTCGGGGAAGGCTTCTGAGGAGGTGACATTTAAGGTGAAACTTGAAGAGTCAGAAGAAGCCAGCCAGAGGCAAGAGAAGAAGAAGAGCATTCCAGACAGCAGAACGTAGTGTACTGAGTTCTAGAAATCTGAGGAAGCTGCCTGACTGAAGCATAAGGAGAGGGAGACTGGTACAGAATAAGATAGAGAGTCAGACAGGAGACTGCCTATTCAGGGCTCTGTGGACCATGTTAAGGAGAGTGGATTTTAATCAAAGTGAGTGTGAAGGCACTGAAAGGTTTTAATCAAGGATCTTTGGGAAATAACCCTGTTGATGGAAATTGAACTTAAGGGCATAAAGCAGGTAATCAGTAAAGAGGTAGTTAAAATAGTCTAGGCAGGGATGTCCCTGGTAGCGCAGTGGTTAAGAATCCACCTGCCAATGCAGGGGACACGGGTTCAAGCCCTGGTCCGGGAAGATCCCACATGCCGCGGAGCAACTAAGCCTGTGAGCCACAACTACTGAGCCCATGTGCCACAACTACTGAAGCCTGCTCGCCTAGAGCCTGTGCTCCGCAACAACAGAAGCCACACGATGAGAAGCCTGTGCACCGCAATGAAGAGTAGCCCCCACTCGCCACAACTAGAGAAAGCCCGTGCCACAACAAAGACCCAACGCAGCCAAAAAAAATTTTTTTAATTAAAAAACTAAAAAAATAGTCTAGGCAAGAGACTATAGTAACTTTGATTAGGGTGATGGTGGAGATGGAAAGGAATAATGGATTCTAGATCATTTGCATATTTATTTTATTGTGATGCCATCCATAACTTGTACATGTGTTACATATATTATTTTTATATCTCAAATATTATACATGTATTTTTAGAGAGTGAGTGAAAGGTAGACATTAGAGATAGTTTCGATGACTCTCTAGAGAAAGCCCCCCTCCATATGAAGAGGGAAGGAGAAATGGGGCAGTGGCTGGAAGAAAGAAGGAATAAAAAAAGAAAACTTTTATTTTTGAGATGGAAACTTTTCTGACGTGCTTAAGTGCTGGTAGGAATGATGTTCCAGTGGAGAGGGAGAAATTGATGTTGTAAGACAAAGGTAGGGTCACTGAAGAACTAAAGTGTCTGAGAAAGTGAAAGGGGATAAAATCACGAATGGAAAAGGAGAGATTTACCCTTGATAGGCAGGGAGGACACCTCTTCTGCAGTAACGCTAGGCAGGATGGAGAAGATGGGAGCAGATATAGGTCAGCTGGTGGTGAGAAGATTGAGGCATCCTATGATGATAGCTTCTTTATTCTCAGTAAAATATAAAGAGAGCCATCAGCTTACAGTGAGGACAAGAAAGAGTTGTGAGGGACTTCCCTGGTGGCACAGTGGATAAGACTCTACACTCCCAACGCAGGGGGCCCGGGTTCTATCCCTAGTCAGGGAACTAGAGCCCACATGCATGCCACAACTAAGACCCGGTGCAACCAAATAAATAAGTAAATAAATATTTTAAAAAGAAAAAGAAAAAAAAGTTGTGAGAGAGAGAAAGTTAGAAATTTCATGGAATTCACCAGGGAAACCATGTTGGCCTAAAGCTTTTATTGAGAAAGGTGTTTAATTACAGCTTCTATTACTTTTGTAGTTGTAGGACTATTCATATTTTCTATTTCTTTTTGTTTCAGTTTAATAAGTTGTGTTTGTCTAGGAATTGATCTACTTAATATAAAATTTAAATTTGGGGGCATACCATCCTCTCTTTATCTTTTAAATGACTATATGGATCTGAAGGGATGTCTCCTTTTTCATTCCTGACACTAAATTTTTTGTCTTCTCTCTTTTATCTTAACCAGTCTTGCTAGGATTTATCAATCTTATTTGGCTTTTAAAAAATAATTTTTAATCCTTGCTACTGTGTATTTGATTTCTGTTTCATTACTTTCTTCTCTTTCATTGTTTTTACCTTCTTAGGGTTTACTTTGCTGGTCTTTTCTAACTTCTTGAGTTGGATACTTATTGAATTTAGCCGTTCTTTTTTGCTAATGTATTTAAGGCTATCAAGACTACCATACTTTTTTTATGTAACACCTTCATAATTATTGAGTTCAAAGTATTTGATCATTTCCAGTGTGATGTCTTTGGCCCTCAGGTTATTTGGAGGTATTTTCTTTAATTTTGTACTATATGGGGATTTTCTAATAATCTTGTTGTTTTAAGTTCTACTGTGGTCAGAAAACATTCTCTGTATGATTTCAGTCTTTGCAGGTTTCTTGAAATTTGCTTTGCCACCTGGCCAATTTTTGTAAATATTCTGTGTGCACTTGGAAAAATGTGTAGTATATAGGTACTGAGTGCTGTTCTAGATATGTCAAGTTTGTTAATTATGTTGCTGAAGTCTGTCTTCTTGCTGATTGTCAGCTTATTCTATCAGTTACTGAGAAATATTTTTTTAAGTCTCCCACTGTGAGTATAGATCTGTCTGTGTCTTAGTTCTTTAATTTTTGCATTATGTATTTTGAAGCTGTGTTCTTAGGTAAAAACAAAGTTAGAATTGTTATATCTTTCTGGTAAATTGGATCTTTTATCATTATGAAGTGTCTTCTTTATCTTTGTTAATTGTTTTTGCCTTAAAGTCTATTTTGCCTGATACTAATATTACTATAGCATCATTCTTTTTATTGTATATATGATATATCTTTTTTTATCTGCTTACTGTCATCTTTTATGTGTCTTTGTATTTTATTTCTCTTATAATTGCATTTTGTTAATTTTTGTTTTAACTAATCCGACAGTCTGTATCTTCTGGAGTTTTTAATCCATTTGTACATAATACAATTATATAATGTTTAAATCTACCCTCTAACTGTGAGAGTATCTTGCCTTTTCTATATTCTTTTTCTTCCCATTCATGCCTTCCTTTTGATTTATCATCTTTTATTTTTCTATTCCCCTTGTAATCAGTTGGTAATTATAAATTTTTAAGTTATTTGTTTAGTGGTTACAGATTTTCCCAAACAATACAAGAATCTTGAACAGCTTATTCAGTTTAACCTCAATTATACATTATTGAAGTTATGTATTTTAATTCTATATATGTCAAATCTCATATTATTATTAATTTGTGTGCAGTCAATATTCATTCAGATTTACCGATGTTTACCTTCTCTTTCTCTTCATTTTTTTCTTCATTTCTGAACTCTTACCTAGGATTATTTTTCTTCTACTTAAAGAATGCCCTTTAATATTCTCCTTTATTCAGATCTGCTGGTGTTATATTCTCTCCATTTTTCTTTTTGCCTAAAAAAAAATTCCTGTCACCTTAATTGAATTGGACATTTAAATGAGCTGGGTTTTAGTCCTTGGGTTCTAGAGTTTTCTTTTTTGGTGACCCTGAATTCAAATCTTTGTCTAGCCCTGTGACTCCATTGAAAGTTCTACTTACCTTGAGTTTTTTTTTTTTTTTTTTTTTAATTTATTTATTTTTGGCTGTGTTGGGTCTTCATTTCTGTGCGAGGGCTTTCTCTAGTTGTGGCAAGCGGGGGCCACTCTTCATCGCGGTGCGCGGGCCTCTCACTACCGTGGCCTCTCTTGTTGCGGAGCACAGGCTCCAGACGCGCAGGCTCAGTAATTGTGGCTCACGGGCCTAGTTGCTCCGCGGCATGTGGGATCTTCCCAGACCAGGGCTCGAACCCGTGTCCCCTGCATTAGCAGGCAGATTCTCAACCACTGCGCCACCAGGGAAGCCCCTTGAGTTTTAAAGTCATAAAGCCATTTTACTAACCACAGAAGATTTTGATTCAATTTTAAAAAAACATTTAGATATGATTACCTGGAAATAAATTAGAAATTTATAAGAAGTTTAAAAGTGTTTTAAAAAGTAAAATATTAAGTTCGCATATGCAAACAAATTGTAAGACCACCACCCCCCAGTATAATTGTTTAAGAAAATTTTGAAACTGTCAGAAATGTTCTTAAGACCCATAAAAAGGTTGCAAAACTACCCTTGATAATAGTAATTATCACTATTTGTAATATTCACAACTATATTAATTTTGACTAGCTTGTTCAACCCACTTTCTGAAAAATCAAAGTGTCTTCTTCCACAAATGTTCTATAAAAAGTTACATATAGAAAAGGATATTTTTTAAAAGGAATGTGTGTATGTATATATATATGTATAACTGAATCACTTTGCTGTACAGCAGTAATTAACACAAAATTGTAAATCAACTATACTTCAATATAAATAAATAAATTTTTTTAAATGAAAAAAATCTAAATCGAAAGAAAAAAAAAAGTACATATAAAGACTTGAAAAAGCTATTCTGACAGGGAAATTTGAGAAAGCCCTCACAAAAAAGCTACTGAACAGGGCTTCCCTGGTGGCACAGTGGTTAAGAATACGCTGCCAAAGCAGGGGACACGGGTTCAAGCCTTGGTCCTGGAAGATCCCACATGCCGCAGAACAACTAAGCCTGTGCACCACAACTACTGAGCCTGCACTCTAGAGTCCGCAAGCCACAACTACTGAGCCCACGTGCCACAACTACTGAGCCCACGTGCCACAACTACTGAAGCCCACGCACCCAGAGCCCATGTTCCGCAACAAGAGAAGCCACCACAATGAGAAGCCTGCGCACTGCAACGAAGAGTAGCTCCCACTCGCCGCAACTAGAGAAAACCTGTGCACAGCAGCAAAGACCCAATGCAGCCAAAAATAAATAAAATAAAATAAATTTTTAAAATGTAGTGAACAAAGAATGAGAACAAGTAGAAAGTATTATTTAGGATGAATGTCTGGTTTGTGGAGTAAGTGGAAGCAAGGAAGTAGTTACAACTTAGGAAGAATGCTCTCTAAAGAATTTGACTCTAAAATGAATGAGAAAAGGAGGAAATATTTGAGAAACTTGGATTGTGGAAGGGTTACCACAAATGAATTTTTTTTAGTAGGATAAAAACTCCTTGAATTTACTGCTT